>NW_011355591.1:418743-418953 GCF_000735185.1 Notothenia coriiceps
AAAATGTAAGGAGGGGGCTCTCATATGACGCACACCTGCACACTTGCTAGCCTGTTCCACTCTTCGTTTTCCGAATGCCAGTAAGGATTCTTGCCTAGCTTCTGAAGGAAGTGACTCGGAAGACATGTTCTACTAAGCAAGCGTACTCGCGATTGAGAAACGGCCACTATCTCTTTACGTTAGTGATGGGAATTCCGGCTCTTTTTGGTG
>NW_011355591.1:418998-425133 GCF_000735185.1 Notothenia coriiceps
TTAACCCCTCCACACCCTCCCACCCCCCCCGCCCCAACCACCCCAGTACACGTGAGGCAACTTAAACTTCAAACGCAAACTTGTACGTTGGGACTTTATACGATTACTCTAACACCACATTAGTTTCCACGGCGGTTTCCCACGGTTAGTTGCTACTAGTTGTCTCTCCTTGACTAATCCTTAGTGGCGAGGTTTCCGTACGACCCGCGACCTCTCTCTGTTTCTACCCTTTTCCTATCCTGTCCACCGTTATAATTTCTATGTATCTACTTACAAGTTTGGGTCTCTTTCGTTGCGGTTGACAATATTTATCGCATGCTCTAACGTTCTTATAAGGGCAGTAATAGTCCAACAGACACTGGCAACGGTACTGTCAATTACGTAGTTTCCTGAAATGGGGGTCTCGACAGTAAGTTCTCTAAGTCTTCCTATTACTTTTCTGAAATCAATAGGGTTACCCTCTAACCTTAACGTTCGCCAACGACGGTTAATTTTTGTTTACTATGGAGCTAGTCTCCATTTGGTAAAAAGTTATCGTATTAAATCAGACCATTTAATTTACATAAGCCAGTTCGACAATATTTTGTGTCCATGACGGATCTAACGCGCTTACATTCGGCGCGAGAGAGTACAAGTTTCCATGTTTGTTTTAGCGCGTCTGCAAAAGGACTTCTGAAGTAACATTTATGATGTACGTTACGGGTAAGCCATGGTAATGCGTGGATTCGGGAATTGGCGAATTGGTAACGCTACTGCCAAGTATGTGTGGCCGTAGGTAAGAACCCTTTCGTGTGACCTGTTAACTGTACTAGTTTTAAAACCGCTTTTGCGAGTAGGGAGCTAGAAAAAAGAGTATAGTAAAATATATACGATGGACGTGGAATGAAGAGGCCCGCTTCGTTAGTGGCATAGTGGTATCTGCGGGTCGTGGTGAGACAAAACTGCCGGATGTGCTGTTGGTGCCGACAGGATGACCTCCGGACGCGGAACTTCGGTTCCCTACCTCGGCTCTTTGTTTTTGTTGGTATGTAAAGATTGGAGCGGAGTTTTTGGTGTAACTAAATCCGTAAGGTAGACGGCGTGTGTGTTGTTTTCGCAGTTTTGATAACACGGGCATGTGGGTTTTTAGATGGTCTGCCGATTTTTGTAGAGTGAGTGTTTTTTTTCTGTCTCTCCTTTATTATGTTCTTCGTGTCTGTTGTCTGTGGTTTACTTCAGTCCAACCCCATGCGCTACACTGCCTTTTATTTCACCCCACACACACACACAACCACACACCCACACATATAACACTTCCCTTGATTTGCGAAGGAGAACATTTCGTGTCTTGATATAGAGGAGTAGGACGCCCGCACCAACCTAGTATCGCACTCAACCTCCCTCGCCCTGCCGAGACGTCCGTAGACGAGCAAAACAATCCTCGCCACACGTTCATTGTGAAACACGGCGATTTGGTAGACCGGTTCGGTGCTAGACGTACTCTCACGTCTGAACCGCTTCCTCCTCTTTATTCCCTCCTTTACCGCTTTCCTTTGTCTCTGGTCTCTTTATCTCCTTCCCTTGTGTGAACTACGACACGAGTATTCTCTTACTTTTGTGTCTTGTAAACACTAGGTTACAAACCCAAAAGGTTAATTAAATATAGGATTACAAGTTAGTCTTTCGACGTTGTTGTTTGGGGAATTGTTGTGTCACGTTGGACTGATCCCTGTTTTGGAGGTTCTTGACTTCTTGACGTCCTCCTTTACACGTCGCCTATTTTGTTTTGTCCCTTTTTCCAGAGTTACGGAGCTGTTTATTATGAATATACGCCGTGATTGTTACTACACCAATTGTTTGGAAGTTCTGTATCTTATTACTGTTGATTCAGGTCAATAGAGTACCCAGGTTTGCCAACCAGTGCTTAATACATTTTTCTGATAAGGCTCCGTGTCGGAGGTAGTGCTCAGTAATATCAGTTATTTCTTTCTTTTTATCCCGTACTTTATTTTTGGCCAATTACTTTATCATATCGTATTGTGTCCTTAGTTTCAAAATTTTCCTCACTCCACATTTTATAGGTATTTTCTTTTTTCATTTTAGCAATTGTCAAACAAGTAGACCCACAACTCTCTACTAGGTATCTAGAGAAGTAAACGAGAGTTTCACGTCGGTCTAACTAGAATTGATATTTTAGAGGGCCCCTCGTACGGGGCCTTGGGAGATCTCCTTCACTTCCTGGGGGGATCTCCTAAATCCCGGTGGGTGAATGGAGCGAACGTGATATGACACTCGACTATAGCTCGGGAGTAACATTTGTCAGGTGACCCATGTGACATACCACGGCACCCCTCACAACTTCATCTTGAAAGGTACATTGCGACGGCATGTATTCCCTTTGAGATGGTACAACACTCGGGAGGAGACTTTGCAGTTCGATCGGGGGTCGTGGGGGTTTCCTTTAGGACCGGCGGCGTTGAACCCGATTGGGCTTTACAAAGGTCCAGTCCTTGGACCACGGTCGGTGCTTTTCCCCCCTTTACGTTGTGGAGAAAAGGTTTTACAAGTCAGTAAGGTCTAGTTGCTTCAAGTTCCTCCTTCTCTATCTTTCATTTTTGTTTCGGTTCGCGTTCCTTTCCCGTTAGTACTTAATGTACTTTCCGTTAAACGGTTTTTTTCGTACTTCGACGTCGCACATAAATACGACGGAGGTAGACGAAACAGAAATATTTACCACGATAGCCAGACAGTCAGACAGCAAATAGGTCCGGAGAGTCTATGTGTCTCTGTTTACCTCCTTTATCTTTCTCAACTACCTCTCGTGTAGATTCTCGGAAGGTAGGTTTTGACACAAAATATGTGTTAGCGTTATTTGTTTAGATTTGTAACAAAGTCATTTAGAGTCGGACCGTGCTAGGTCTGTACCTGAAATTGTAGTCGATTGAAGTGGCAATTGACAGGCCCTGTTTTCCTTCTTAAGGAGCATCTGTAATCTTCGTCCCACAGGGTTTACGCCGGACCGCTCGGAAAAACTTTAGGCCGGGAGTCGTTAGTTCATATTACTTTACCGGGTGCTTAATTTGGAACTCGAGCACAAATGAAGAATTTATCTCTCCCTTTTGTGCTATACGTGTCATATAGTACACATTGCTTCGGGTGAAGGTTTTGTAAGTCAGTCATTTCGCTATGTTTCAACTATGTCTTTTTCGAGTTATTTGAATATTATTGTCCGACTTTATGAAAAAGTAAAGGAGAGTTACCTATTCGTTAGACTCCGAAGACAAAAATTCCTTACTCGACGATTGTGTTTTCTTTGGTAGACCTCGCCCAACCATCGACAACAAATTTGTTTTTTCGTATATTTATAGTTCGTATTAACTCGGATGTAAATAACTACACCGTGCATGCTGGTGCGGTGCTCAACATAGAAGTGGCTCTAATGAACCGCTAAAAATAGATTTGAATTTTTTGGTTGGCGTGGAGGGATTAATTTGCTCCTGAGAGCATTGAGTGTAGATCAGACTGTCCTTGAGAAAACGTCCACATCCACAAGTTTATGAAAACGCTTGCGGTGTGAATCGAACTGCTTATAGATTATTGTGTCCGCTCTTTGCCCCGCGATTGATACCACACTAATAAGCTTTATCACCAACATTAAATCTGTTCGGCAACATCTCAGTCATTGATTCTGAACACATTTTTGAAGCATCCACTCAATGTTTTTATGTTAAATGAACCAGATTGTCTCTTCAGCTCTTTTTATTTATCTGCGAATGTAGGCATATAAATTATACTAATAAGAGTCTTTCAAACGCAGAGTAAGTTGATTTTTGTCTCTGTTGTTGCCTTGAGAGAAGCACCTAGCGGCTATCCAATTCCCTCCGCTCGCCTAATTTGCGAAGAAAACTTTGTGCAGAATATTCATTAGCAGCCATAAATATCTTCTTTCTGAATATTCATGACTGCAGGGAAAACATCAGTTGAAAAAAACAAGACAAAACATGGAGGACCAAGGTAATTGTCTGTTTTCTTCTGGGACAAGAGAGCGATGGTACTCCCCGCATGATTTCTGCGTACATGTGACAGGGGCACGCCATTACTGACTTTCAATAAACTCACATGGTCGGTAATATTTAGAAGACCTCAGACTATCCAGGTAGTTGGAATAACCTCTTATTTTTGCTACTTTCAACACAACCATTTCCTGATTCACTTGCCACCTAGAAATATAGTTAAATGGAAAGGAGATTTGTTGTTAATCTGAATGAACTACATCTACTGTCACATAACTCAGGCTGCATCTACAATTACTCCCATTAGTGATTTATCCATTTGATGTTTTTTTCTTTAAAACTCTAATGAAACTATTGTGTCATTTTCAAGCACTCAAAGGTGATGTTTTAAAGGCAATTATTTTCCAATTAACACTCAAAACCCTAAATATATGTGATTAACATTCACAGACAGAAAATACGCCTCCCTACATCAGAGAGGCTTGAGCAATATTAATGTTTTGCCGCAAAAATGACTGACAATATTTATCTATTAGCAAAACTGTAGTGGTGAACAGAATTTTTTTTTCAAAGAGTTATTTGATAATAACAGAAAAATAAATACCTTGGCTTGGACATTTAAAATGAATTAAAAAATAAGCAACTTGACTCCCACCAATGATGAACATTTCTGTCCCACCTTCACTTACTGCCATTAAAGGTCTGCTATTACGCTATTTTTAGGCATATATTATGGGTCTCAGATGTATACAATATATTCTACATATTTATGTATAAAATACATCAAAAAGGGCATTTTGCATGATAGGTCCCCTTTTCTAAAGCAAAAATAAATGATTTTGTCTTAAAACATGATGTTATTCATCATCATAGGAAGTTATAGTATTGTTTTTGTTGTGTTTTTTATGGATTCACCAATCACTCATAGTACCATGCAGTACATTTGATGAAACATCAAGTTGGATGAAGTGCTCTAATTGATTCCTGGTTTTCATATGCTGAACAAATTCAAACTGACAGTTTATTTACATTCACTGCCTGAGCAGAGGTACCACTTCTCCAGTATAATCTGTGAATGTACAGTAAGCAGCAGAGTATTTGTTTACAGGCTGAGCAGGTCTCAGTATCATTTCCCTGCAAGCTGTCGTTGTCAATTAGGCGGGCGGAAAGTGCTGAGCGCAGGTCTGCAGGAGGGAGATATCAAAACAACAAACTGTAATGAGAAGCCTCTCCACGGGACCGCCAGCCAATCACAAAGCTCCCCAGGTAGATATCAAAATGATGTCAACCAGGCCTTGTCTCCTCCAAGGGGCTGAGCCTCAGCCTGATCATTTACCTGTGTTCCCCTGTTGAAACAGAGACAGTTATCTGCATCACCAAAAACCTTCAGTCTGGAGAGATTTGTGTTGGAAACATAATAATGCCTTACAAGAGAATATAGTGGGACACAAAACCAGTGCAAGACAAGACTAATGACACACTATACAATCAATAATCACTGATAATAGCAATATGTGTATGTTTAGCATTCAGTATGTCTTGTCTGTGTGTGGTTGCAATTAGCCAATCATAGCATGCTAAGCATCGTAGCTGTGAGCATGTTAGCATCATGATGTATTTCAACATAGTACATTGTCGTACAAATTCAAAGACATTTATTAATATTGTGCAAGTAAACAATAAATGAGGAAGTGATGGTGTGTATCATTTTTGGGATATATCAATCAACAATATAAGTCCCAGAATGATATAAAGAAAATGATTATTAAACTCAGTCAAACAGGTATATGATCATAGGAAGCCACTTTTGCAGCCAAACTTTTTTTGCTATGATGCTTTGTTTAAAGTATCTTCAATAGTATCAGTATCTTCTTTTTGGTGTCTACGCCGGGATCCTGAGTCGAGGCTGATCCTGTTGCTGCGGTCCTGTGTCCTGGATCCTCTATCCTGAGTTCTGGATTTGAGTCCTGGACTTCGAGTCGTGGCTGAACCAGTCTCTGCGATCCTGCCTGACTCTCATCATACTACTTCCCTGATGGCTCCCACAGGATTGTAACCATCCTCGTGGATTCATCTTCTTATTATAGACACATGCATTTCCAAACATTTGGACTACCTACGCTGTAAAATGTATTATCTCTTC
>NW_011355591.1:425177-435643 GCF_000735185.1 Notothenia coriiceps
CCTCCCCTCCCCTTGAGACGCCCGCCTACCACGCAGGACCTCTGGAACTTCGCGGTTGCCCTCTAGCGGTTAAGTCAAAGGGCCAAACCCTTCCTCGTCCCTTCGCTTCTCCTGCTTCTCAGGAACCTTCCTCTGGGCCACCGGCTCTCCTCCTCGGACCTCCTCCAAGGACAGACTCCCCGAACAACCGGCTTGAATAACTGCTCCCAGAGGTGAAAGAAGCCGGAGAGAAGTCGGCCCAGCGGCCACCTCAACGCGACCTACCTCCTCGAGAGACGCCCGGCCCCCGGGTGCGAACTACCTCCTTCTCCTTTCTCCCTTCTCCTTCTCCCGCTGAAAAAATTACCCGCTAGGCCAGAAGTCCTCCTACTACTTCTGCCTCCTCCTCCCTTTAGAGGGCTCACAGGTCTCCTCCTCCCCCCTCCCTTGAGACCTCTATCACCTCGGTGCTGCGGCGGCAGGGGGGGGCCGACGGTAAAACCAAACCGAAACTGGCGGCCCCTCTGCCCCCCCGGCTCTTGAACCCTAGGGAGGTACCTCGGCTCCGTCTGTCTCGCCTTCCCCTCCTCAAAGGCCCTTACTAACTTGCTAGACAAACTGGTTACTCCTCCACCGCCGGCGCTCCTGTTGGCTCCTTCTTCTCCTTCTCCTCTCTCCCACTCCAAAAACCTCCTCTCCGGACACGACGGAACTTCTTCAGCCCCTCTGACTAAGCCCCCTCTACCAGGGCCACCTCTTCGAGGACGACGAAAAATTTGCCGCCGACCAACGCATGCCGCGCACCCTCTCTGCCCCTCTCCGCTACCCTTCCTCCTTCCTGGACTACCAAACCCTCGTCAAACTCCCCCTTGTGGGCACTCCAAAAACCCTCCTCGCCCTCCCCCACCCAAGCCCCTCTCTCCGAATCTCTCTCCTCCGGGACCCCCCTTTGGAGTCGTCCTCCTCCCCTCCCTCCCCTCTTAGGAGGTTGTATAGGCCCCACTTCAGCATGTGGTAACCCCTTGAACCGTCCTTGACGACCTCTGGCGACAAGGCCTCCCCCCTCCTCAGTAAAGACCACCCCCCTCCGTCCGGGACTTTGGTAATACGACCAGACCCCCTCTCCCCTCCCCCCTCCTATCCGCCCGAGATCGTTCAGGAGCAGTTACCCCCACCCTCCCTTCTCTCTCTTCTTCCGAGCCTCCTGGCTTAAGTCTCGGCCGGGTAACGACTAGGCCACACCAAGCCCCACCCCCCGTCCCCCCCCTTGTGCCCTCCTCCCCCTCCTCCTCGACATGTGGCGCCCCGCTCCCACATACTTAACCGCAGGCGACTACCAAGCCGAGACCTCCGCCCGGTTCCACGACATAAACACTGCATCCTTCCCCACCTCCTACTGCAGACTACCAGGTGTGAGGCCGCTACCCTCCCCTCCTTCCTCTCCCCGCCTCTGTCTCCCCTCAGGAGACAACTGCCCGAAGACACATGCGACCTCGCCGTCCTCCCCCGACTCCCCTCTCAGCGTGGGCGCCCTACCGGATGCTACCCAGTTTAGGAGTAGGTAGACCTCTCCCCTCCCTTCTCTCCCTCCTTTCTCGCCTCCCCCTCTTTCTACTCCCCCTCCCTTTGTTCTCTCCTTCCTTCCTTCGTCTCTCCTCTCTTCACCTTCCTCCTTCTCTTTGGTGTTAATGTTATTCATTTTCTGTTCACATCGTAATAGGTAGGCTTCTGTTAGGGTTCTGTTCTCTCCTTGGTTTGTCGTTTGTCTCACACTCTTGTGTGTGTAACTTTGAGTTCGTGCCACGCCATGTGATTGGATTGGGAGTTCAGGTTGGGGATTTGGGGAACTGAGTGATTGAGTTACTAAAAAGTTGTTGTCGTATTGTTACAGTTACTGGTACCTCGGACTTATCGACAAACCTTTACTGACCACCAATCCGCGAAATATAGGCGATACACATCAAATCGATCTACCCTGTCTACCGTCCGGCACACCACGTCACCAAAACGTACCACAAAGCCTAGTCCCCCAGTGTCAGTTTGGGTGACCGTCAGTCGTACAGAACACAGGGACCTGTGAATTGGGGTTTGGACGAGGACACCCCTGCGGTGTGTCATGACCTATTACATTCCAGAGCGAAACCCTATATTCTCAGTTGTTCACTGACATGACATTACATTACCGTGACACTATGAAAAGGGGTGTGCGGGTCGACCGTCTTGTAAGTTGGTTTCTGTTGAAAACGCGAAGTCGGTGCGGAAATAAGTAAACTGGGTGGGTGAGTATATCTAGATGTGAGACGGCCGAGTCTGAACACCTAGCGTCCGTGGTCAAGGTGCTCAGAGAACTCAGTAAAAACAGTTGCCGTTGGAGAGGGCTTCATCTAACCTTCTTGAATCGGTCAGGTGATGTAACGTCCCGACGTCTGCGAGTGTACCGTTTGATTTGACTTGAGTGTAGTATATAAAAGATTGGTTAATTTCAGTTTAATCTGTTAAAGGTGCAGTGTGACTCTTTGAGAGAACTGTGTCGACTGACCAACTCTAGTGACTGGATTCGCGTTCCCTACCTGACATATGGTACATAATCTCGAGACATGACAAGGACGTGGTGGTACCCGTTAGACTTCCGCATGTCAGACTCCAGTCGATAGATTCAGTCAGGTAAAAGAAGTAGTTTAGTAACAGACAAAAAAACTTTACAACAGTTTGTAGCAGATTTGAGGCGGCAGACGCTATATGAGTAATCGTAATCGAAGCCACAAGTCCTATCCACCGTTAGATTGACTAAGTGTAATGGCACGTCTGTTAGTCCCACAGAGAGGGTACCGATGAAGAGTCAGGACAAAGAGAGTCACATCCTATTATGTTTGCCTGATTTTTAGCTTCGAACTTCCGCAACACTGGGACCAAACGTTTGACATAGAATTTTACTTGTTGTAAACACTGGTTGACACACATTTGACAAACTCGGGTTTGTCAGCAATAAACACATATATTACACAGTACAATCCAGTAAGGAGTGAGTGTGGTGTTCAACTGTTTAGTTGTCAAGGTCGGACCGTCCGGTAAAGTTTTTGTCCTCTGCCCGTGTCAATGTTTTTGGACTAACATCTGAAGCGAAAGAGACTACTTTTGTTGCCTTAGGATTTAGGACAAGTTAGGTTACGTGTGTGAGTCTATTCAACATTTGGTCGTTCATGGTATTCGTTCAGTCTCTTATGTCCTGCAAAGTCGTCGAACAATTATGATGAGACACCCACACAAAAGAGGAAGTCGTGCCAAAGAAGTGTCTAGGAACAACCTCGGTCAAAGTGCATCCTTGATAAAGTACTTGGATTGGTGTGGGGGAACAGGTCCTCCTTTCACACGAGAAGAGTATCTACCTCGAGGGCCTCGAATTCGATTCGTGTTGTAGGGAGTACCGGTCTGTCTTGTGAAGAGGTTGTTCGACGTTTCGAGTAATTTCATATCTGAAGACTAGTTTTATTGTGTGCTAGGGTCTAGCTGTTCTCGGTGGGTCGGTCTAGTGGTGGCAGTCGGTGTGGTGGACTTTGAAGTTAGGTTGTTTGGTACGCATTCACAAAATTTCCGACGTCGGCTTTTGCAAAAATTTGTACGGACCACTGTAGTGAAGGACAGATGTCGGGTGCGCGAGGGGAGTCGAGGGAAAGGCACGTGTTTCTCCTTTGGCGAGGTAAGCAGGAAGTGGTAAACTAGCCCGACCGTCCTTCCGTCTCTACGCCTTTACATCAGCGTGTTCATGCTGGTCCCTGTTACGTGTTCCTGGTCCCACACGGACACACTCACAACACACACACACACTCACACACACCACACACTCCAACGTGTGGAGCAGGGACGCAAGGAGAGGAGGTCCGCAGCCTCTTATAGCTACGAGTGCCTCCGAGGACTCTTCGCTCGCACTGCCTACTACAGTGAGACTTTGCGGCCGCAGACTAACCTGACCTCACCAACCTGACCCTCGAGGACTCACCTGTGTGCCTCCTTCATGAAAAAACAAATTCAACAACTACGATAACAGCAAATAAATCATTGTTCCTATTTCAATTACAACGTCTTTACCCACCTTATGAAAAACCTCTTAAATCAATGCTTGACTTTAAAGTGGTTTTTGTGGTATCTTTCTGCCGTTAATCTTCGTTACAAGCATGTTTACTATCAGTATCATTTAATTTTTTCACGTTTTATCCCTATATGACTTTTTCTTCAACTTGTAACTAGCGGTTCTGTTTTCAGCCCTTTTAAGCGTTAATATTCCGCCCCCCGCCCAGCCTCAGCACCTCGACTTGGACTACTTCCCGCCTCCCCCGAGTGACTTTGAGTTGTTCCCTCCCCCTCCTCACCCCTCGGAGTTTCACCACCCGCCCAAAGTGGCCGTGGTGAACCCCCAGCCTCAGATGCAGCCCGTCTCCTCCACCTCCTGGAAGCAGAGCTCTCTAAAGAAGGGGGCGATCCTGCCTCCCTCTCTGAACCGGAGGACCAGCAAAACCAACCAGTATGAAAACACCCCTCTCTCGCCTCCCCCTCTGTCTCAAACCCCGCCTCCTTCTTACTCCACCTCCTCCTCCCCCATACCTCCCACATCGCCCAAATCCCCGGGCCCGAGCAGCCTGACGCTGAAACCCCACTTCCTGGAGGACCTGAACCGCACCCTGAAGAGGAAGTCGGTGTCTCGCCACGGCTCCCTCACCTCCTCCCACCTCTCCCTCTCCTCCCCCTTGGGCACCGTGGACGACATGGCGCTCCTTCCTCCTCCCCCCCCGGAGCTCATGCAGCAGCAGGGGGGCGTCCGAGGACACTCCCAAACTCTCTCTCGCCACCACACACACTCCCACTCCACCAAACACGCCAACATCTCAGGCTATGCAACGCTGCGGCGAGGCCCCCCCCCCGCACCCCCGAAACGGGACCAAAGCACCAAACTGACGGGGGAGTGGTAGGGAGGAGCTTAAAAAAAAAAGTGACTATTTAGGAAGAAGAAATAATCGATGTGTGTGTTGACTTGTCCGTCTATCCTCACCCTGAAACCATCCATGCATTGGATTCCCGAACAAGTAGCAAGCCGTCTTTTCCTGAGATCATGATATGATTGTTCCTATTATAATCATTATTAGTATCATTACCTATCATTACATGAGTACAAATATCTATATATATGTATATATATCTGTATACAAGCAAGCCAGAAAATCACCCTATCAAGCTTTTTTCACAATGTCCGTGCAGCTTTGCATCGAAATATACAAAAGACTTGAAGGACGGAGCAGCAGAGACAATGTTCTGCTCAGAAACCGGTACTGCATGGAGGACGAAGGGGGGGTCAGGGGAATCAGAGAGGATTGTGGGAAGGTGTGTATAGAGACTCGGGGAGGGAAAGGGGTTGGTGGGGGGGTAGCATTGCCATTTCTTTCAAACTTTTGTGTGTGTGTTTTTATATAAGATTATTTAATACTGGAAAGATATTATTATTATTATTATTTTAAGTTTTTAAAGAAGAGAATGACTGGACGCGGGTCTGTGTTCTCAAAATATGTCTGAAATATTTGGATCATTTCTCAGATTTCTTTTAATTTCATGAGAGCTTCATGACTTCAAGACTTAAATGCACACTTAGTGGAGAACATCGTGTAAGGCTGTGCTCAGATTTCAGGACTTTTAATCGAGTTATATTATTGAACCAGTGTTTTTCACATGTCTTCACTAGCCAGAGTCCTCATGATACAATATTGTACAGCACCATTGTATTGTGATGATAAATAACTTGTGATATGGCCACAGAATCTAAATTTGGACAAATAAAAGGCAAACTGAGTTATTGTGGTTCAGCGCCACCCAGTGGTATTATCATAGAAGACACTGTGTCCCAAATCCAAACCAATAACATACAATGCTATTTATATACTTTTTTCAACTGCAAAATATGCGGTTTGTCAACAGCTGTTTTTATCAAATAAGATAAAGGTTTCGTGCAATATTTTAATTTGATTTCATCTTTGTTTTAAATCAATTTCTGCCAATCGGATCTGAAAGAAAATGTACAGAATAACCACCATGTAGTAAACTGTAAAAGCACTTGTTACCAAAAACGTTTAATTTGTATTTGCAGTATTAATAATTTAAATACAATAAAAATACTTGCCTATACAATATTTTCACGCAAAACATCTTAATACTATGCTATATTCATTTTCTTCCCTGCTAATCAGGACATAGGTTGCACATTTCTCATTGTATAGTATGTTTATTTATATGTTTAATAATAATTACTTTTCCAGTATCAGGACTGTCTTTCTTTTAATCTGAGCGCAGCCTTAGCTATTAGCATCACATAAAACAACATGTGGCACATTTGGTAACAGACTTAATGAAACACACTCTATTCTGGTAGTTAATGAATTAGTCAGTCAGCTTTACAGTCAGTATGTTAGGTCGTTGTTTGATAGCTATTATTCCACGCAGCTGCAATGAACCCTTTGCTAACCGTCACTTGTTTGTCATCTCCTAGTCGATCACTTATTAGCTATTAGTGTGATCAGAGGAGCCCAAAGGAAGCCTTGGGAACAAGTGCCTGAACAACTCAACGCTCAAACTGCTCACAAGTGTGTGTGTTTGTTTATGTGCGTTTGTGTGCTAGCTAACATCACACCTCGACTGTGACTTCTGTGATATCGACCGTCAGCTTTCTGACCTGCTGAAACCTGGAGTTTATGTTTACCATTCACACACTGCCATCGTTTCTAAATACAGAATCTTAAACAATAAGGAAGCCTGAGGAGCTGATGTGGAACAAGCAGCAGATCAAACTGGAGGTGCCTCCCTCTGGTATATCAAACACACTGTGGCCCATATTAATACTACATTTCTTACTTAGGGTAAGAATGTATGTGCTTTTCCTCAGTTTCTGATGTTTCAGACAATTACATTGTTTAACTCCAGCCTCTTCCACTGTGCAAGGTTACAAACACCCTCATATTTAGACTTTAATCACAAGGTTGTTATCTGATTAGTAAATTGTGATCTGAAAAAAGTTTATAAATATTTAAGGTTAAGCAAAAATGTTAAGAATGCACTGGTTGCAGCTTCTGAAATATTACAATTCACCTGTTTTAATAATGTCAGACCGTTTTTTTTTTACAAACATGTCTAAAAAAGATTCAGCAAACAGTTAAAATAGTGTCACTAACAGTCACTTAAATAGTTAGATACTTTGTCAGAGGTTTCTGTCATTTTGAGGAACACGCTGTGTCCAGATCAGCTGGTAAAGGCTTTCTTAATACATGTTCTCGTTATAAGGTGTGCTCAGCGGACTTTCGGTCTGTTTCTACCGTTCTGTTTCCTCTCTGTTTCAGTAGATTAAAATAATCCACATGACATCACCGGTTCAAAACAGATGCCAAAAATGTGTTATTTCTTCTCCAGCTTTGGTTTTTAATGTGCAATCGTTTGTTTTTGAAGTACTCTGATTTAATTTGAATGTATAATTATTATGGTTACAAAATGACTTTCGTTCGTTTTGACATCAGATGTGTGTTGTGATATTGATGGAGGGGAGAAGAGAGAAGTACTTCCTACGCCCTGTACCGGCCTGCAGGAGAGAGATCATCACGCTCCAGAAGGACTTAAAGTCAAACTGATCAATGTCTTGCTCAAAGACACCCTGCAGACAACATGGCTGCATGGTGTCAAACCTGCTGTTGCATTTCAAATAAAAGAGAAATGAGTCAAACCGAAGTGAGAGTCTTTACACGGGGTGTTAGAATATTCTGCAGTGGATGTCTTTATAATAATGTGTTTCAAATGCGTGCTCCACTCAGAAAGGTTCCCAGCCATCTTTAACCAGCCAGTGTTAGAGATGTTTAGACTAGTGTGTAGTCAGTTAAAAGTAAGTAAAGTGTGTTGAAAATATCATGAAAAAAGTAAAAGGGTAGTCTGTCCAAAAACATGAAGAATGTTCTATCATAGTTGTGTCCAGAATATCATGAAAAGTCATAACATTGTATGATTCTTTAAGATTTATAGTGAAGTAAAGTATAGTAGGCTATGTTGAAAATGTAAAAAAAGTCAATACACATTTTTACCCAAAATTGACTTACATAAACTCAATACTGTGGGCAGTTCCCACTGGAGCAATTTTTAGGGGAAGTGTCTTGCCCAAGGACTTAGAGGGTGTTTCTCAATGTCGCACACCTGTTAGCCTGTTAGCCTGTTAGCCTGTTAGCCTGTTAGCCTGTTCCACGATTCTTCGTTTTCCGAGGCTAGGAAGGATTCTTGCCTCGCTTCTGAAGGACCTGACTCGGAGGGACATGTCCTACTAAGGAAGCGACATTGAGAAACACCAACAGGCATGCTGACTGCAGTGGGGATTGAACCAGCACACTAAACCACTGAACCACAGCCTCCATAGCATAGCACGTCAACAATTTGAGAAAAGTCAGTTTATTAAGTAGAAAAATATGAAAGAAGTTATAGTATAGCATGTTGAAAATCCCCCTCTTACTTATGTTCTACCTCAAACTACATCCTCACAAATGTTTGCACACACACACACACACATTATATTGATACATCCCTGAAAGAAAAATGGAGACGATATAACAGAAGAGAATAGAATAGAATCGTTTAATGTCATACAGGTACAATGAGATAAATAAATGCCTCTCCCCCCAAGGGTGCCATCAAAACAAACAAAAAAACATCACAACACAGGTAATATTAAACTAATATTATGACAGTTTATTATTAATCCAAGAGACAGTAATCTGAACTTTATTTTTCCTTCTGTGAGATCACTGCAGCAGCATATAGTGGGTGATATCTTTTTTAGAAAAGCTTTGTAGATTCATGAAACTATTCAGAGAAATTATACATTACAACGGAAAACATTGTTAAATTGTTAGTGTTCCAAAAGAGAAACACTATGGAAATATATTAAACATATAAAACAAGATAAAACACACAAAAAAATCGATTTAATTATATAAATAAAATGTATATAAAATGAATAAATGAGAATGGTATCTGTGTTGTTGATCTGATTACAGATCAACAACACAGATACCATTCTCATTTATTCATTTTATATACATTTTATTTATATAATTAAATCGATTTTTTTGTGTGTTTTATCTTGTTTTATATNCATAGCTTTATAGATAAAAGTGTACCAGTGACTGAGCCTCCGTACAGTGAGTGATGGTAAACCTGCCTTGGTATACAGTGTACAGTGATGAGTAAGTGCTTTACAATTTGTGACAAATCTCAGAGCATCTTAAACTCAGCTCATCAAATGCTATAACTAACAAATAGAGGCAACAACAGTTTACGTTGTAACTGTTTTGCATGCTGACAATCGTTTCCTGTTAAGAGCAAAGAATGCAAATTATTATTTACCAGTTTGTCATTGTGAAAATGTATGTAATTAAGGTCATTGGGCCGTTATAAAGTATTCATTAATAAATGTTGGTTGCTACAATTCTCTTGGTCTTTACAGAAAGTCTCTCCTTTGATAAGGGTGTAAAGTAAACGCCTTGAAAACATCAAAATGTAAATGTTTTTGTTCTGATTGGAGCACCGGCGTTGGATTCCAGTAATCACAGGTTGTGTTTGTTCTTCTCGTTCAGCGATGCCTCTCGTCCTAATGAGCGCACTAGACTCCCAGCTGCCTCTGTTTGGGTTCACATTATTTACTGAGCAATTAGTCATGAAGAACAAGCTATGAGTGCAATATGATTGTACAAAGTGATGGAGCAACTCCCTCCTCACTTACAGAACAATCTACATTCAGTCAAACACACACCGATGATCCCTGAAAACTCTGTTACTAAGTTCTTTCTCACTTACTCAATGACAAAGTTACCAGAGTTTACATTTCAGTCACGGACCCACAGCGGCTTACAGGCGACGTGATGAAATACTCTTATTATCCTGTGCAGTCGAATTAGAAAAAGTGAAGGTCAAAGAAAATGGAGGTGAGAAGAGAAAGGACAATTGCTTAGTTTTTATCTTCTTTCTTTCTTTGGAGCTGAACTAAATGAGAAGTGTATTCAATCAATCAATGTTTATTTATATAGCCCAATATCACCAATGTTACATTTGTCTCAGTGGTCTTCACAGTTTGTACAGAATATCAGTATGACAATACCCCTGAAGCTCAGCACCGATTGGTCAGAGACGCTAGGACGGGACTGAGAGTAGATGATGAGGGACTACCGAGGGTGCCTAACATGGTAGGAGCACCTAAGTAGAAGAATAATATTCTGTGTAACGTAAAGGTTTAAACCTGATGGATGCCGACATTTAACATAATAGAGAAGTTAAATGTGTGCCGTAGATAACCGTGCAGACAGGCAGGACCCTCCTCCCTAGGGAGGAGACAACGAAGGAACCTCCAAAGAGGGTAAAGGGGAAATTTGACACGCAAAAGAGACATCACAAAGGAACAGCTACACTCCCCAGAATTCCTA
>NW_011355591.1:435683-453589 GCF_000735185.1 Notothenia coriiceps
AAGCTGGGGCGGAAGCTGGGGCGGAAGCTGGGGCGGAAGCTGGGGTGGTGGTGGGGCAAGCGAGCACCAGCAACATGAAACACAGCCGCAGGAACATGAACACAGCAGCAGCAGCAGCAGCGAGGCAGAGGCAGGAAGACCTGGCAGCTTCAGTAGAGCTCCATGTTTAGGAGAATGTGTTTGGTTGGTTGTAAGAGAGACGCGTCACGTGTTAATGTATCATTGGTGCTCGAGTTGACTGCCTGAACTAGCTCGCAGGCTTCGCCCCATTCCACTGAATAATACTTTTTTTTAAATAGCTCTTAATGAATTTAGCTTATTTACCATCGGAACTGACCAGGGTAAATCAGAGCTGTCATCAGAAACATTTCTATGTTTGGTTTTGAAAACTATTTATGAAATCTTTACAAAGCATAGCCAATATATAGAATAATACTTACATTTTTTGTGTTTTTTTTAATGCACTTAATGAATTAGCTTATTTGAAACTAATGCACCAGCGCTTACAATGGTTTGGCTTATTAAAGTAAACATGTCTGCTTCATTCTGTTTTATTGCACATATTATAGGTATCTTTATTACAATATGTGAATTAATTAATGTTTCTATCTCCCCTGTCATGTTTGATGTCTGCTCCCATAAATATACAAGTAAACAATTGTGGACTTAAATGTATTTCATTAAAAAGCAAAACAATATATTGGGGGGTTTTAAGTTTATACATTGAGTGAGTACAAATAGAAATGTAAAAAATAATCAAAGTATTTATTAGCACACCCTGCCCTCTACTGGCCTAACTCAATATTACTTTTGATGTGAAGAAATTGCACAAGCACACAGTTACATGGTATGAATTATTATTATTGTGTGATATAAGTAAATGTTCTGTCATT
Source organism: Notothenia coriiceps (assembly GCF_000735185.1). NCBI lineage: Eukaryota > Metazoa > Chordata > Actinopteri > Perciformes > Nototheniidae > Notothenia > Notothenia coriiceps. The sequence goes on from NW_011355591.1 coordinate 436,577, forward strand.
TCCAAGAGTTGTTTGTTTCCATAAGTTCACACTGTGTCTTAATGTGTTTGTTTGTATAAAGGTGTAGATCCTGAAACTCCCAGCACCCCCTCCCCCACTTTGCTCCACCTCTCCTCCACCTCTCACCCACAGATACTCAGCAGCAGCACTGTTCACAGTAAGTTAATGTTTTACTTTGTGCAATACAAATCACCCTGAGTGGACAATAGAAAAACTTAAACTCCCACTGTACCTTTTACATTTATATTCAATTTAATATTGAATAATCCATTTATTGCACAATTAATGTATATGTAATAACCTGCATTATATTTTGTTACTGGAAATTTGTATTTCCACATGTATATTTTTAAACTTTTTAATGCTATTTTATTTATATTTCAGAAATATTTTTGGATTCTTTTATTTCTAGTGTCTTTATTTCTCTTATGTACATTGCCTTGTTTTTTATGCTGCTGCAACGCAAACATATCTATCCATCTATCTACCTACCTACCTACCTACCTACCTACCTACCTACCTACCTACCTACCTACCTACCTACCAACCTATCCATCCATCCATCCACCTACCTATCTATCTCTATCTGATAATTTAATGTGATCCCTTACAAATCAGCTCCAGCGATTCGACCGCCTGTGATCGTCTCGCCGAAGAATGGAACTGTTTTTGAAAGTCTGCACGGTAAGTGTCACAAATATAATTAGTTGTAATAATACATATATTTGCTAAATGCTTTAATTAAAAGATCGTCAAAGGTCTAATATTGTTGTAATCTGTCTTTCTGTAGGTTCAGGACTGGAGCTGTTCTGTAAGGTGCTCACTGGCTGTCAAACAGCAGAGTCCACTGTGGTCACATGGCTCGTCAACGGCCAATCAGTGGAGTCCTCGTACCTTGATGGACGGGCTCTGCAGGGCGGAAGGAGGTAATTTATGCTTAATTTTAGAAGACACTTTCAGTCAATTTGAAACATGAGGTCGAACAGGTGTGTACTAAGCAAAAAAAAAGGTGTAACACTTTGAAAACAATTTTTTTTAGGATGCATACCAAAAATGTTGAAGTGGGCTTATTATTCAAATTCAGATATTACTAAACAAAAATACTCGAAACACTATAAAGGAGTGATGCTTGTTCAAAGCTACTCATACTGGATTGTTGTTGTATGAACATCTTGCCTAGGTAGATCTGATAAAAGCTAATAATTGTTTTCCCATGTAACCCACCTCATATACACAGTATATATATGTTTAAAATAAGTATGTCTGTCTCAATGCTCTCAGGGTAACCAGGGAGTCTGAAGTGTGCCAGGTTGAGTTGAGGCTTCTTGTCGTAGCGGTGACGGACGAAGACGTGAACACGGAGCTGAAATGTGTCGCTCAGAACGAAGGAGGGAGACAGGAAGTGGTCACACTGCTTCAACTAGAGGGTGAGTTGTGTGTGTGTGTGTGTGCGTGCGTGCGTGCGTGTGTCTGTGTGTGAGCCACTATTTCAAGGATGCTACGTTATCAAGTCCCGCCGAAGGACTGTTCCAATGTCCTGCATACTTGGAATTCTACCGAGGCCGGCGTCCTTCGTTGCGGGAAATTTCGAGGCTTCACATGTGTATCCTCCGCGGTCTTAAAATCCCCACAATGCTTTGCACACGGACCAATTTCCAAATCTTTGGCGGAAATCACGCTCCATTTAAGGCGGGGCCTCGCATATGACGCACACCTGTTCAACCATTCTTTGTTTTCCGAGGCTAGGAAGGATTCTTGCCTCGCTTCTGAAGGACCCTACCAAGGAAGCGTCCTCGACATTGAGAAACACCCTGTGTGTGTGTGTATATAGAGTGTGTAAAAGAGGGAGTCTTACAAAGATAAACGTATTGAAATTGAGAAAATACTAAGCAGTATCTTATATATGTTGTCCTTTGTCCATTAGTGTTGTTTTAAATGAGAACTAAGGATGCACCAAATGCACATTTCTGAGCCGATACGGATATTTATAAGAACAATTTGGCCGATGCTGATGGTTTTAATCGTTATTTATTCCCCCTTTTTGTGCCAGGGAAACAAATACATCTTCATTACAAAAACATATTGAACAGCCCCTGATCACACTAACTTTACTTATTTAATGAGCTCAAAATCAAACAAAAATACATTTATATATATTAACGTGTGTTGTTTGCATTTGATTCTTGTCTTTCATCCTTTCTTTATAACTAATGCTGTTGATTGTGATTTAAAAAAGGTGTCTATATCATCTGGCCGGGAACAACAGCTGGAAATTAGCAATGTTTTTCTAAAGCTGCCCTATTTACAGTTTGTTGTGACAGTTGATCAATGGGGACTGTCCACGACACTATAAACGAATAAATTAAACTAATAAACTAAATGTATGAATGAGTTATGAGCATATAACGAATGGCCAAACTAAGTTATAACACAGAAACGATCCTCATCTGTGTGGAAACATTAATGTACCTCTCTCTCCGCAGACTCCTCGTTCACCTGGCTGGTCGTCGCCGTGGTAGCCGCGTCCTGCTTCCTGACCGTGGTTTCCATCTTCCTTTACGTCCTCTTCAAACCTAAAAGGACAAAGAAGATGGATTACTTCCTGGCTCGGCAGAACAGCACCTTTTAGCACGCGCTACCTCCACAATCTCAAAAAGACCCTCTTTGATGAGTTCGCTGTTACATTACATCGCATGCATTGTGTGCATGTGATGTCGTGCAGTGACACCTGTTGGTGATCTACACTCCTTCTGCAGGGACATTATATTTTAAACCAGTGGCTGCACTTCATTTTATACATAACATATACATATATACATAACCATAAAACTGATGCTACTCAAAATCACAGCAGAACTTCTAATATAGTGTTAAAGAGGCCTTATTATGCATTTTACGCCTCAGACTCATTTGTCTGCTACTGAACAGACTCCAACACATTGTACGTGATAGGCTAAGGGGCGGGACATCTCTAAGCAGTTGACCAATCACAACAGAGCCGGCCAGCTAACCAATCAGAGCAGACTGGGCTCTGGTTTCAGACAGAGGGTGAAAAGAGGTGCTGCAGCCCAGGAAGTATGAGAACAATAAAGAGCTTTTTGAACATTAAAGCTTGGAGACACGTCAGAGTAGAGACACACAATACAAATATGAACCTGAACATTAGCGTAATATGACCTCTTTAATACTTGGTAGAAGCTTCTACTCTGCTGTATTCAACACGACCAATTCAATGTGAATTTAAACTTTTTTTTTGTCATTCAGACACTCCTTAAAAATACAGAGACTGTAACTATTTAAACATGATTGTGTGTATATTTTGAAATACGTATTCTCAGGTATTCACATTTGTAAATGTCTATTAAATACCAAATCTGACTATGCTGTAAAAGAAGTACTCAGTGTTAAGCATATACAGTATAATGTTATAATTATTTTGAATAAATAATGCATTATTTACTGTGTAATGGGGTTGATTGACTGTTCTGTTTGTTGTGAGCCAGTATTTGTTGGAATTGGAAATGTATAATGAATATTAAAATGGAAATATCAAAAAGGTGCTACGATTTTAAACTATTAAAGTATAAAAGCTACTTAAATAACGGATGTTGTTCTCTATTGAATGATTTACATGTTTAATCATCCTTTAAAGTTGTTTCCTCATACAGTAATTGTGTTTAAAGCACTCTGTGTTTTCATGTAGGTTTGATCAAATAAATACCATGTTGGCACACGTATAAAATAACCTTCGTAAAGGGTGGAATCCTCTTTTTGCAGCTTACTTATTTAAATGTACAGTATGATTTAAAGATGACATTGTAGTGTTCTTAAATAAGGCTTTTGCACAATCTGATATTTAATTTAGAGGCATTAGAGAATGGTTTACGCTCTCCGTCAACTTGAAAACCTGCACAATTTAGCATGTGTTTACTGTATGGAGAGAACTAATTTGCACATTTTTGAAAACCTCTTTTTATATATGTGGATAATATACAGATTAATTCTGATACAATTATCCGTCTGTTTACTCATTTGAAGTGTGCACAATAAGAGTTTTTAAAGTTTACCGTACATACATTTAAACATAAAGCAGGAATCATTTACAGGGGTGACAGTGGCTCATCTTTCAAACCAGAAGATTGTTGGTTCGATCCCAGCCCGTGCAGTCAACATGTGGATGTGTCCTTGGGCAAGATACTGAACCCTGAGTTGCTTCCGATGGCTGTGTGTGTGTGTGTGTGTGTGTGTGTGTGTGTGTGTGTGTGTGTGTGTGTGTGTGTGTGTGTGTGTGTGTGTGTGTGTGTGTGTGTGTGTGAGCTTCCCTAGAGCAAGTGGTGCTGCTATACATGAATGGGGTCGAAAAGACCTGATAAAGTGATATATAAGTATACGCCATTTACATGAAATTGTTAAAAGGCGATATCGATCATTGGTATTGACTTTACTAATCTTAGATATATTATTTTGGTTAAGCATAGGTTGATCATTTCATTTTCAGGTATGTATCTCAAGTTGCTTCCCTGTTCCGCCACAAGAGGTCTCAAAATGACTGTGTTAAAATAAAGCCGCTTCCTATGACACAACAAAAAAACATAAGCTTCTGTATTGGCAAAAGCTGAACTCATAAAGATGGGATTAATAAATGCTGGATGGGATTCATAGGAAAGAACAGTGTAGCACGCAGAGACATGTGTTTTTGTTTAATGAATTACTTCTAACTTGTTCTGTGTCAAACCTCTGCGTGTGTTGTGAATCATATGCAGGATCCAGACTGCTCTCCTCCCAGTTATTGCTCAAGACATTTGGACACACGCTGGCTTTCAAAAGATCCTTAAAGGAAATTGCAACATGTGCTGAGGGCTCCAGAAAAAAAGGAAGTCGAAGCTGGAGAGGACACATCTGAGCTAAGATTTGTCTTCTCTTTTTAAAGATGTTTTGACAGGATTTCATGTGACCCTTTAAGGAAGGACTTCAACAACAGCAGGCGGGTGAGTTCTCTCTTTAAAACTACATTAACACAGAGGGTGGATTATTGTACACTGTAGGATAAAAAATCCCTGACATCAGCATTTCTGTCCGTGACGTAGCTACAGGACTGCCTACTTCACATCTAGAGATCAATACTTCAGTGAATGTCAACAACGCTGGACTTTGTTTGGACAAACAAGAACCAGAACTGCTTTAGGACACTTTGCTCACCTTTTTCCCACAATTGCACAATTTGCTCCAAGTCATCTGTAGAAAAGTCCACCTTATTGCAGAGCTCTCGCCAAATCCTAAAACATGTTCAATAGATGTTCTTCTCCATTAAACATTTGCAAAGCCACTTTTTTCCAATTGATATGCTTTATACAGTACGTCTCTCCTGCTATTTGACACAATATTGTGTTTTTCGGAGATTTACCAACTGTTGAGTCAGAGGGTAAATACAAAAATAACGTTGTTGTTTCTTACATTTTCAAGTAGAAGCCTTTAAATACAAGAACAAACCTCTAAATGAGCACATGTCCCCCTTTAACCCAGGTTTTGGAGCAGGGTTAGGCACATCTAATCTAAAGTAATTGCTCACAGAATATATCTAGAGTATAATAAACAACGCTGATTAGCATTTGTGAAAGTAATACATTTAAAGCATCCCTTAAATGGCACATGGGATTGCAGTATTCGGGATTGTTGGAAAAGTTATTTCGATCTCTCTGTCTTTACAAACACATAGAAAAATGTACATTAAAGTTGACTTTGAATTTTTTACATTTGTGTAGCTTGTCCCTGATAGACAATGAGCTTTTCAGAATTCCCTTTTGAGCTCCTCTTCATCGATGACAGCAGTCTTTGCTTAAACAACCCATAATGCAACTCTCTCTTCAGGAGATGTCATTAAATGTCTTGTTATTTCCGAGCAGACGTCAAAAACGTACAATTACTGAATTAACTGTAATTTAAGACCAGGAAAAGCAGAACATTCGTACTTTCTTATGTATTGCTAACACTTTATAGTATTATTGAGTACTGAAAACGTTATTGGCAGATTAATAAACACATCTAAAAAGATCTCCCCGGATACAATACACTTCTTATCTCTATTCAAAGCAGGCATTTGCCATCTTTTCACAGCTTGTTATTGGTTAATCTACTTATTCTAATAACTACTTATATTTTTGGCATCACAATTCATGATTGATCTGGAAAGGGAATTTTTCCGGGTATACATTCCTTCTAGTCTACGCTATTACTGGAAATGCCCACACAGTTCAAACTTACATATATTGAAAGCAATGACAATATCAATGTGCTCCAAAATACACCTTCTTGTGGTACTATTTGGGATCAGAAGCAAATATATGAGTACATTTGAAGTTTATTAATGATTGTAAAGTGAAGCCTTTGCATAGATGGTGCTGGTTTTTACCAAGCGATGCTTTCTGTTGTGATTTGATTAGCTAAACTTGTCTATCATGCACCAACATTTCATATCGTTTAAGCAATTCACTTCCATTAGTATTAGTATTCTCCACAATCTTTCCTTTTTGCTGCCTAAGAGGAAAGGTTTTTTGACGTCATTTTTATTGCAATAAATACTTGATTATAGCGTATATTTTCTGTCGTGCGTTTTTCAATTCCAAATTATAAAAGCCAAGTCTCTCTTTTTAGATTTCAAATTGAACCTGGAGATTTTTTTTTCGCCACCTACGTTCAGCTTTTCAACACTTTTTTTTCTGTTGTCACGGTCATGGCTTTTCTCCATGGAGATATTTTCAACAATTTCCTGACTCATAAAAGTCTTTAACCATTTTATTAAAAATATTTCAACTTCTACTGCTGTGTTCAAATAAGGGTATTAAGCACTTCTCAGACACGCTAAATAAAGCACTCAATAAGTGCTGGGAAAAACCACTTAGTGGAAAAACTTTCAACGTCTTCTGTTTTTAGTATAAGCACATGTGGCCCGAAGTCTTTACCACAAAGAAGTTCCAACGGTTGAAAAAACGTAAGCTTTACGAGACCGAAATGAGAACAAAGCACTTCATGTGAGTGACGTTAGGAAGTGCGTCCTAACCTCGTGTTTTTTCTGCGGTGAAACAGTGACATCTACTCAGGGATTTGAGATGCGGGGTGTGACTCACAGCCTGTGTTCTGGGGATGGCTCAGGGGGAAGCCCAGGTGTGGCTGTACGCCTCTGCACACCGCACTTCACTGTCAAGTGGTTTTTCAAGAACTGTCCATCGGTCTGAATAACATTTTAAATGGTTAAAACTTTTCCGCTGTCGATCATCTTTCAAATTGGCTTTTAATGTGTGATTGTTGTTTAATTGTTCGATTTTAATGTGATTTTAACTTTATTTAATTGTTGTTCTTTTTTAGTTGTTACTACACCTTTAAAAGGGCTTACAAAATAAATGTATTATTATTATTATCCTCTCTTTCAGCCTTTTGGTTTCTTCAATTCTTGAAATAACGGTTATTTTTATCAAGTGTCGGAAAACTAGGTAATGTTCTCATTTATTGATTTTTAAGAAGATTTAATCGTCATTTTTCAAAATATAAGCCCCTTTTTGTACATAACTTAATGGATTTTGTTGAAATCTTTGTTGCTTGGAACATCACAACACTTTTTCCTTGCAAAGGTTGGGATAGCATATCACGGCAGAAAGGAAAATCTTCTAATTTCTTACATTGTTGAATTATTACTTCAAAGTATCAGAATCAGAATAACTCTATTCGTCCCACAGAGGGGAAATGTACATTGTTACAGCAAAAGTGAAGAGCCAAAAATAGAAAATAGAAACTAAGAGGCATGCATAACATATTAAAGATAAAAAAAGAAATTGCACAAATTACAATTTACAAAAACACACAAAAAAAAGTACCAGTAACAACATTTATTTTTAAATATGCGTTAGTATGAAGTAGTGTGATGGCAGCCAGGTAACAGAAGTAAAAGTGGAAGTATATATTGGACAGGTATTATTTCAGTAGTTGAATCATCTAACTACGAGATAGCAGCCAGTACAAATAATAAATATAAAGTGATATATATATACAGTATATGGCGGATAGGTGATATTGCACAACAGAGGTGTTATACTTTGTTGTTAGATGTGTGGTGATCTACCATGGTTGTAAAGTTAAGTAGAAGTTGTTATAAAGGTTTCCGCTCGGTAAGGCTGTTTTATTTAGAGGTAAGTTATTGTAGTCAGAGGAAGGGGAAGGTTGTGTTGCAAAAAGCAAAAGAAGGTATGCAGATATTTGACCGAAGCAATGAAAACATTGTGAGTGATCTGGAGGTGGGACAGAGTTGAGTCAGAGCCGTCTGAGCACGAGGGGCACGGTTGAGGTTTCCTCTGAGCGCTGCTGTGTAAACGATTCACTCCTTCCTGTCTCTGTTCCCTAACCTGTGTCGCTTTCTCTTAGGTGAGTCAATATAATCTGCTCAATTTTGCTAATCAAGTGTTTAATTTTCAATTTCTAATTTTGTAATAGTTACTCTTGCCACCCAAAGCATGAATAGATCAGATTCAGATAGCTTTGAGCAACACACCGTTAAGCATTGCATGTTTAAGGGAAGTGTGTGTAATGCCAACCACAGTGTGAACACACTTCCTTCAACATTATGTTAGAGGCACCTGCTGTATGTAAGCCATTCATAGAGAGTGATATACCAAACCTCAGAGGTGGAAGAAGTAGGGAGGCTGTGGCTCAGTGACTAGTGCGCTGAACATCGAATCCGGGGGTAGCAAGTTTGAGTCACACTGCAGTCAGCATGTCGTTGTGTCCCTGGGCAAGACACTTCACCCCAAATTGCTCCTGTGGGGATTGCCCACAGTATTGAATGTATGTAAATCGCTTTGGATTAAAGCGTCAAACAAGTAACATTTAATGTCACAGTACTCAGATCTTGTATTTGAGTAAAAGTATTAGTACCAGAGTGTAGGAATACGCTGTTACCAGTACAAGTCCTGCTTTCAAAATGTTACTCAAGTAAAAGTAGAATAGTATTGGCAGCAAAATATATTTAAAGTATCAACAGTAAAGTAGTATTGTGCAGATTGGTCCATTTCAGAATAATATATATGATATGTATGTTTTATAATGATTGATCATGAAAGTGTTCTCAAAGCTGGTAAAGGTGCTGCTAGTTTGAATGACTTTGTATACTGCAGGGTAGCTTGTGGATTTACTCCAGGTGGAACTAAAGTCTGATTCAACACTTGATTAGATTTCACATCATTAATCCACTAGTAAAGTAACTAAAGGTATTACATACATGTAGTATAAGTACTCTTATTTACCTCTGAACTGCAGTGGAGTAGAAGTACAAAGTAGCAAAACATTGAAATACTCAAGTAAAGTATAAATACCTCTAAATTGTATTCCTACCTCTCAGATAATGTCCTGCAGACTAACACCACCTCAAAGGTGCATTTCAGTTTTCCCTCACTATAAAGCCAACCTTTAAAGTAACACTGTGTGCCATCGGCTGCATATTTGTGGTCCTGTTAAAGGTAGGGTAGGTAAGAATGGAGAAACCAGCTCGAGTGGGCTAGAATTTGAAAGTACGCAGCCGAAAGAAATCTGCCGCTTCCTTACAGAGCCCCTCGTCCAACACACACGAACGCGCACATGACCAATGAGGGCACGAGATAAGTGTTTGCACAGATGGAAGGCTGACAGGCAGGTAGGCCATCCAGTTATTTCGGCCGGGCCGGCTCAGATGATTGGTCGTGCTTTTTACAGCGCTACGGCTTCCACAGATGACATCTTTTAATTTATTTATTGTCAAAGCATTTCATGTATTCATTGCTATCGGGATGTTAAGAGCATTCCATGGAATATAAAAAAAATTGTTTCTGAAGGGAATTACCTACCCCACCTTTAAGCCAATTAGAAAGCAAGTTTCAAAATGCTATGTTTTTTTACTGTAATTCAGATTTCTTGTATAATCAAGAGGAAATGTTCCAAAATGAGTCTTTGTATGAGGTATATCCCTCAAATAGACAAAAAAGAGGTTATGATATAACTATCCTTGGAAGATACCGACTTAAATTTGACTATAAAGCCTAACATGTTTAAATATTAGACTATACTTACAAAAAACTAATATTTTGTCGGCTATCAGTTGTATTTAAATCACTAAGAATGGAATCTCGTTATGCTTCTTTTGCACTTCTACATCATATCACTTCAACAAAACACCTGTCAATGCAACCTTACTCTTAAAGAGGCCCTATTAACATGCTTTTGGGGGTTTTCCCTTTCCTTTCCTGTGCTAAATAGGTTTTTTTGCATGTAAATGGTCTGCAAAGGCTAAAATCCCCAAGCCCTCCAGAAGCATGTAAACATGTCTCAGTAGATGCACAAAATATAAATATGAAACCTGAAAGTTCGCATAATAGGGCCCATTTAAAGTTTAATGTATTGGTAAATCAATGTTGAAAATGTCTGGGGTCCAGAGTTGGGTGTAATAATATTACTTTTGTCGGTAACGGAGTAGTGTAACGCGCTACTTTTATAATTCAGTAATCACACTACAGTTACTAACATTGCCCCGACACGCGTTACTTCGTTACTTACTAAAAATCAGTCATAACCACACTGACAGACAAGAGGGGTTTCCGCCGCAGGTTTATATGTACTAATCTGCGCGACTTGCGCGTCCACATCTCCACGTGCAGTGCTGCATAAACATGGCTGAGTCAGCGATAACTTTCGAGGGGTGGAGGTATGCCCATTATTGAGTTCGTCCGAATAATAGACAGGAATGTGACGAACAGGAAATATGGACATATGTCCAGGCCAGAAGCTGTTATCCACTGCTGTAAACACCACGTCAAACCGGTCAAACCTCAACAAACACCTGCAAAGTGAAGCTACTGTTGTTCTTCTTGTCTTCCGGTTGTTGCCTGTTTTGAATGACGAATACACACTACCGCCGCCTGCTGGTAAGGACAGTTATTGCCAATCACGCATGCGCAGTTCGTACGTGCTCGGCGAGTAAAGTAACGAGTTACTTTATGTAGAGAGTAACGAAGTAGTGTAATATATTACTTTTTTTAAAGTAATATGTAATATTACATTTTAGTAATGACCCCATCTCTGCTGGGGTCACCTTCAATTTCTTTCTTATATATCCCTCCGTATGTCTGCTGATCTTTTGATAAACATTCTCTCAAATCAAACAAAAAGCTTAATGTTATTGAACTTAAAATTATAAGTTTTTTTATTTGGAGTTTTAAATGCTTCAATAAAAAAGACAGAAGTGTCTACTACCATCTAAAGCTTGCTTCAAGACTTTAAAACTGCAAAAAGACATTCAACTGAAATTACAGAACATTTTACAAAATATACAAGAGCACCGATAGGTTGAATTGTAAACAGCCTAAAAAACAGGCCCATGAATGTAAATGAGGGTAGCATATGTACACAACTTAAACATTAGTTAAGAGGAGCAAGAAGCCATTCATGTGGACACTAGTATTAATAATGTGGCTTAAAAAGTGTGACTGTGCTTCCCTTTGAGTGCTTCCTAACATTTTATAAACTATCCAACAGCCCAATCTACAAATACTAAAAAAGTGCTGCTAGCATTTATTAAAAAAAACACTTTAAGTATGGAAAATTCAATGTGATGAGACCAGGAATTCAGAGTTAAAAGCATCAAATATTTCTTTGTTAAATCTGTCAATTTAAGTCTTGTTGAAGCTTAAATAGATCTGTCTTTATGTGTTTTTCAACATCTGCTGTCAGCGTTTGTCTTCTTTTTCGCAGATTCGCGTCTGCAGCTCGACCACGACGCTCCTCATCATGCCCGATAACTGATCGTGGATCTGGACTAGCTGCTGAGAGGAGCAGTTATTAAGTTCCTGTGGTGTCATGCTGCAGCTCAGAGCCTCCACCTCCGCCTGCAGCCGTCCTGCAGGTGTGTGTTCTCCGGCAGGTGTGTCAGGAGTCAGGTTTTTGGGGCAGTCTTCCTCCATGGGACCGTCAGCAGGAATCGGCTCGTCTATCAGCGCTGTAGCTGCAAAAATAAGAGGACGTTTATAAAGTTAAACATTAGTTTGACCTTCTGATAAATACTCAATAGGCGCTTTCACACCGGAGTACTTTTCCCAGTATAGTTCCGATAGTTCTTGAAATGTTGCGTTCACACCAAAAAAATCCGGAACTAGATTGGCTGGGCGGATTCCAAACCACGCCACGTAAAACTCTGAAAGGTTTTGTGAAGCCGCCATTTTATTTGCTGGCATTAGCATTATTAGCATTAGCCCAGCGCACCAACGGAGAGAGAATAACTTATGGCAACACAAAAGAAAAGGTGGAGATGAGGAGGTGTCGGCGTTCTGGCGATTTACTCGGAAGTAAATGAATACAAACCGACTTGATAAAGAGTTTTTACACACCTAGCGTCTCTGAGGTCTTGTCGTCTTCATCCTGGTTCTGAGGAGCACTGGTCTCCTCCAGTTCAGAGGTCATCATCTCCAAGTCATCCAAACTCTTCAACTCATCAAAGCCTCGTCCTTTACGCTGGAAGAGAATAATCCAAAAGGTCAAATACAAGAATCACACCTTTATGTGTTTGTTTTGTAAAATGGTATTGTTTGTATTTATGCAGCGTGACATCAATGCTTCTGCAACTTTGGAGTCCCCTGGCTTACTTGTTGTTCGTAGTTCTTTAGCGCCTTTTTGACGTTGGAGATCTTCGGGGAGCGAATTGGTAGAGTCTTGATTTCCGCGGGAGTGAGCGCGCTCAGGTCGCCGACAGTTTTTATGTTTCTGGCTCGAACCAGCTGCCCGAAACCCCGAGACCTATGAGGAGAAACGGCAGCAGTTACAAACAGATGCACCTGATAAAACAATATATTTAAGAAAGGTTAAATATTTACTCACCACATGCTGGAGGAGATCTGCGGCAGCACAGCTTCTACTGGCGCCGAGCAGCCGACCAGAGCAGGGTAGATGCAGTCTTTGGAGACGGGACGATCCTTGCTCATTTCGGAAATCTAGAGGAACAAACAAGTTTGCATCTACCATCAGGACAACCGTTTCTAACTGTAAACCAACAGCTGAGATGATGCATCACAGAACATTATTATCCAGCTCATTTAAAAAAGGGGGAGTTCACCAATTTTACAAATCATAGTCTGTTTACAGGTCGAGACGTCAATTACGACTTAACACATTACAGTGGAGGCAGGTGGGAATGTTATTAAAATGACAATCGCTAAAACCCTTGAAGCTTAGTTCGAGTAACTTAGTTTAAGGCCAAGCAGATCCACGCCTGTGTTTAATCAGCACATTTTATTTCAGTGCATGTCAATAATAGGACAGACAGCTAGTGGGTTACATTTGTTAAAAGTGTTTTGGATATCACAAAATCCACCTTTTAGAGCCAGATATTTCTCTTACAAGTTGGTGTAGGTCAAATTATAGCTACAAGTAAGTAAAGTTTTCGTTTGCAGCATACCAGGCATTTCTTGGAGCTCTTGTAGCCTGGACTGTGCAGATTTCTGGGACTCAGGAACAGCAGGCCCTTTGTTGGAGTCGTGACATACTAGAATAAAGAGAAGGAGGGTTATTGGATTGAAGTTTGGTTCATGTGGTACAGCAATAAAAGGCGAAGTAAAACAAACGCGTCATTAATACCTTTGGCTGAGGGATACAGCTGCCTTTGTTTCTTCTCGGGGAGCTGGTTCTGAGCGCAGGGCTGCGACGATCAATGTCGTCCGCAATTTCCTGATGATGGATCGGATTAGCAAAAGACACACGCCTCGACTGCAAATGGGAAATAAAAAAAGTTACTTTCACTGACTGAATTTTCCATTTTCAAATTTCACCAGCGTGTTGTCACTTACTTTGATAATGGGTGAGGGAGTCTCATCCTCGAGCGGTCTCTTCAGACCCTTCTTAAGGATACTTGTGGATGGGGAGGCTGTAGGAGACCAGGTTCCTCTGGTCCTGCTGCTGGGGCTTTGGCCGAGATCTGCCGCCATTAAAGCCTCCAGGTCCTTCTGCTTCGCTGGAGAAACTTGAGCCAGAGCAGCATCCAAATTTGCGACAACATCGTTCAAACTGTGGAGGGCTCGAGATTCCTCTTCGTACTGACGCTCTAAAATGGCGCTTTCTGCACTGGTGTACTCTGTGTGCTGGTATGTTGATTCGCCTTCTTTGCTGGAGGCGGACTGTTCTTCATCGATTACATTTTGACACTTGGTGGAGACTTGTTCACCGAAAGTAGTGTCACAGTCTTCAGCTTCTTCCTCCGCTGGAACGACATCCAGATCCTCGGCTGTAACGAACTCCGGTTCCTGGGCTGCAACAAACTCCGGTTCCTCGGCTGCAACGACACCCGGTTCCTCGGCTGAAACGACACCCGGTTCCTCGGCTGAAACGACACCCGGTTCCTCGGCTGAAACGACACCCGGTTCCTCGGCTGGACCTGGAGGTTCTTGATCCATTGAATCTGAATCATCCTCTTGTTTCTCTGCAACTTCCTCACTAGGCTCAGCAGCTTTCTCCTCTGAAGACTCGGAGACCTGGCGTTTTTCTATCAACTCATCAGAGGGCTCCACTGTGTCCTCAACAGAAGGGTCACATGGAAACTCTTCTTGATTCTGTTCAGTACTGATTCCAGCTGATTCAGGCATATCAGCAGAGGGCAAGTCTCCAGTGTCCCCTTCCTGTGTAGAGGCCATCTCAGTAACTTGAGTTTGCTCCTTGCGAGGTGAAGCGGTGAGCGATTGGCTCTCCTTTGTGTTGTCAACAGCATCAACCTCCATCTGTGATTCTGGGTCACCTTGCTCCTTAGTGTTTATCTGGAGCGATTCAGAATTCTGCGATTTCTCTAAATCCTCCAAGTCTGCTTTAGCTTCTACACTTTGTAATTCTGCCTTTTGAGAAGCATCAGAATCACCTTTTACCATGTCGTTAGTAATTTGGCTTTCTTTAGATTCAACGGTGAGAGGACTTGGAAGAGACAGTCGAGGTTTCCTTCCCCTCTTTTTGGGCATTGGGGGATCTTCTTTGGCCTCTTGGCTTTCAGACTCTGTACTGGCGACTGGTAACACTTCAAAAGTTCTACGTAGGTATTTGCGTCCAAGGCCTTGGGAGGACTTGGCGGTATCTAAAGACTGAGAACTTTCTGGGGTTGGGATAGGACTCGACTTTGAGGGATCCTCTTGTACTTTTCTGGGCCTACCTCTCTTTTTGGCTTCCGGCTGACCGTCAGCTGTCAGTGAAGCCTGAGAATTAGACCTGCTCCGCCTTTCTAATGGATCCTTATTCTCACTTTTACTTTCAGACCCCGTTGCCTCAGATGATGCCTTGCTTCTTCCGGATCTGCGCCGAGACTGGCTTTCAGAAGATGAGGGGGTGATCACTTGAGAGTCCCCTTGAGTAAGGTCATCATCTGTGGCTTCCCTTGTCTTAAGTTGGTCTTTAACCTCCGATTCATTCACCGACTTCTCTGTCTTGCTTGTTGTATCTCCGGACTCGTCATTAGTTGAAGGAGAAGCGACTATCTGAGAATCTTTCTTTTCATTGTTGGGCTTTTCTATAAGCTCGGACTCTTGGGATTGGCCCTGAATTTGAGGAGAAGCGAAGTCTTTTTCTAGCTTTTCACCATCTTGTACAGTCTGAGAATCAATGTCATTGTTGGTCTGTTCTTCAATCTCCATCTCTTGGGGTATGGCACTAGTTTGAGGGGAAGGTGTGATTATTTGAGAATCTTTCTTTGGCTTTTCCTCATCGGCCTGTTCTACAACGTCAGCCGAATCCATTTTCTCCATCGATGCTTTGCTCCTCCGCCTTTGCTTACCCTGTGACTGACTTTCGTTATCAGCCAGCAAATCAGTTTGGCTGGAGTCTCTGGTGCTTCGCCTTTTGGGTTCAAGTTCTTCAAGGAAGTCCTCCGAATTGTTGAACAGTTTCATCTTCTGCTTTGCTTTTCTCTTAGAGTTGGTTAGGTTCGACTCACTCTTGTCCCTCTGAGCCCTCGTTCGTAATCTGCCATTGTCCTCCTCAGCAGCCTGTGTACTTCTTGTCTTTGGCCTGCTCGACTTTGAAGAATCACTTTTAGGTTCCTCTCCAGAACGTCGCCTTTTCAGCAGCGTGTTTTTATCTTCATGTTTCCCAGGGCTCTCTCCAGGCAGCAGAGGTCTGACTCTGGGGCGCCCAGAACGTCTTTGTTCGCTTTGAGAAGTCTCAGACAGAGAAGAACGAGAATCATCTAGAGCTGCATCAGATTCCTCTTCCTGGCATGAGGGTATTGTTTCCTCTGATGCCGAGGTACTTGTTGTAATTTCTTTGTCCTCCCCTTCAGTCTGGGTGTCGGGGATAACGTCTTCGTCCTCTGTTGGGTTGCTGGCCAGTCTCACAGTCAGCTTTACTGGCTCAGTTCTTTTTCTAGAGTCTTTTGGTCTTACAGGGGACTCAAAAGCGTCAGTCACAGGACTCGCCGATTTAACTTTCCCTGTCTGAGAGGACTGGGAACCTTGGGGCTCAGGACTAGTGGATGTCTGTGAAACCTGAGACGACGACTTTTTGCTGGCGTTGGAGCGTTCTTGGCTATCGGAGGTCTTTATTAGGGGACCTGTGAAAGTACTGCTGGGACTACCAGCTTTCCCCTCAGCATACTTCTCCAGAGTGATGAAGGACTGACGGCGACTGTTTTGTTTCTGAGGAGTCCCAGAGACCAAATCTGAAGAACCAGAGATGTCAGGACTTGGGCCTTCTTTAGACTGCATTTCCAAGTCTTCTGCTCTATCACTAATGGTATCGTCCTCCATAGAAACATCTCTGGACTCAGGAATCATATCTTCCTGAATATGGTTTTCAGGCATAGCATCTAACGCTTTCGGACTGGCATAGTCTTGAGTGTCTTTGGTTAGAACTTCATGGTCTTCCTCTGTTTCAACATCTTCCTGAGGAACCTGGAAGAAACCAAGAATGAATAAATATGTGTGGAAAGGACAAAATAGAAGTTTTTCTAACGGCTCCTACACACGGCGGCTTGCGTTG
>NW_011355591.1:453645-463905 GCF_000735185.1 Notothenia coriiceps
ACACAATCACGCCGTTTGATTGGCTAGAGCTTGCACTGGCATATGATTCGATTGGCTGACGCCTCCGTCGAGGCGGCAAAAGTAGAACATTGCTCTACTTTTGCAGCGAGCACCGCGAGAGAAGCTACGCTTTGCTCCCACAATGCAGTTCGGCGAATCGTGATGTCACCCCATTCAAAGTGAATGGGCAGAAGCGTTGAAGCGGCAACGCACGCCGCCGTGTGTAGGGGCCGTAAGTGTAAAAAAATGCAAACTTGTGATTTTTTTAATTCAAAGTGATAGTTCTAGTCCCAAATGACAGCCAAGTCATAATAGGCATTTCCTGTTGAAGCTTTTAAGTGCTTCAATAACTGTCTGTTATAAAAAATAAATAAAAGAGTATTCTGCGTGTTGAAAAAACTCTCCATAAATGCAATGTGCTGAAGCTGTTTTTTTTTAGATGGTGTACCATTTAAATTGTTTTTTTCAGAACATATGGGAGATAATCTGATGCAATTTCACAATACCCCCATTTGATTATAATGCCTCCTGGATGCCTCCTGGGGAGTAGATTCTTGAACAGCACATTATGTAAAGATTAAACATCTGGCCCGGAAAAGCTTGAGATCCCCCAGGAAGAGTTGGAGGGCCTGTTAGGAAACCCGATCAGAAACTGTTGCACGAATGACCCGATTCCTGCTTTTTAAAATGTATTTTGCCTTGTTGGTCAGCAGTCTTCCTGGATATTTATAATTTGTGAGCTGGTATATGCACAATCCTGCTACTTGTTGGAGCTCCAATTATTTATGTAGTAGCAGTGTTACTAATTAATGGGAACATCTCCAACATGAAACAAAAAAAACTACAATTTCTCAAATAAATAAGAGCTGTGTTTTAGCTGCAAGTACCAATAAACAAGTTTTTGTTTTATTCATTCTGACGTGGAGTATTTCCTTTCAGTGTTTTTCCTTACCTTGCCAGTAGCCTCCTCATCTGTAACCTTGTGAGCTTGTTCAGATGCCAGTTTGTCCCTGTGGGGGGGAAATGTTTTAGTTTATGAATGCTGTGTTTTTATTAGAGAGCAGGGATTTATCTTGATGACACTCAGAACTTACGAAGAGTCCTCTTGGCTCTGGGTGTACTGGGTGAACACCGTCGTATCCAGAGACGCATCAAGGTTGTTGTACATGGCAGGGATGTCGACCCTGTGAGCCAAAGAAAACATTAGATTTACACGAGACTGACAACATGGACGCCGTTGATTGACTCATGTAAACAAACAAGAGGACGAAACTGACCTTTTTGTCCTTTTCACCTCCTTCTGGTGCTCAGTCAGCACTCGCTCCTTGGTCTCAGGAGGAATGAAGACGAAGTCGATGGAGGCCTCTTCGTCCAAAACTCCTCTGCGGGGGGGCTTCAGGGAGCCAAAGTCAAGCTTTGTCTTTTGTAGAGAAAACAATGGAAACAGAGTTGTGCAATGGTTAGATAGTTAGAAAGAAAATTGAATATACTGTGTAGTCAATGTAAACTTGTCCTCACATTAGGGCTGTAGCCGAATATTCGTTCGTTGGCCAACTATTCGGATTTCAATTTCATTATTCGGATATTCGTTTAATATTTTTTTTCTTTTCTAAATGTATGCTATTAATAAAGGCGAATTGCCATATTCTTATACTATATTTATACTTTTGAATTGCACTGTTAAAATGCGGAAATATATACAATCTCAGCCTGTGCTTCTGACATCGCGTTCACTCACAGTCACGAACGCTAACGGCACGCTTCACCTCGCTTCACCCACAAAATGCCAAAGACTTCAGCTGTGTGGGACCATTTTAAATTGGACGACGGTAAGAAGAAGGCAGTGTGCCAAATATGCGATAAGAAACTGGCCTACCACGGTGGCACAACAACTCTGAAAAGTCACCTGGATGCTGTAAGTAGTAGCCTAGCTTAGCTTAGCTGTTGTCAAGTTGCCATGATGAAGCTGCTTTATCCGCCGTTTAAACAGTAACGTTACACATGATAAAAATGTGCACTTACCTTGCTTGGAAAATAGTTGCAAGCAAGCTACCGAATTGTTTTTTTATAGTAGTTTTTTTAATTGTATCCGAATATTGAAAATAATAGGAGTAATGTGGGAAAATCTGGGGCTAAGGCAATTATTGGCATACAGTTGAGTAGCTCAGCCTAATAATAACTTGTGTCCATAGGTGCATCCCAGCCATCAACATCCTCAACAATACAGCAGACCCTAATGTTTGCGAGTACTGAGACAATAAATAAATATAAATCGTAATAGTATGCTCTTTCTGCACTTCTGCTTAACAGCGTGTTGTCAGGTGTCTCGGATTCGGAGCGTGTTATGAAACCTTTTGAAAAAAAAATTATAAAAAAAAAATACAAATCTCTCCGCACTGAATATTTTCTGCTGATTACTATCGAATATCCGGAGCCCGAAAAATGGTATTCGGGACAGCGCTACCTCACATGGTAACAAAGTGCTTTCCATTTTTAAATGAACAGGAGATTTCTTATCTTACTCAAACATCTTTTGCAGCACTACATTTTAAAGAATATCATTGCCAGTAATAAAAAGATGACAAAGCAACTGGTAAAGAAATATATAAGTAAGTACGAGCCAACACATGCATTATACACAATCATATCCATATATGGATTTCAATGACAATTTTTTTTGCGATGTTGTATTTTAGTGTTGCCTCTGTGTTTAGTGTCCTGTCTGTAACTTTGTGTGATAGTGTTACCAAGAGTCACCAATTAATGACTAACCTAACGAATATGTCAAAGCAAAAAAAGTAATAGAAGGGCAAAGATTAAAACATCCTAACATCTGGGAATTTGTACAACACCTGGGAACAATTTCGCTTTTGACAAGTAGATTGGAACCTCACCGACAACCTTACACTTCCCTTTAGGTTCACCTAGGAGTTAAGTGATTGCACACGGAAGGGAGAGAGTCAACCTTCTTCAGGGAGTCGCTTCACGAGGCCGACCGGATCGCCTGGGCGCGGAGGGTGCGGACCGCATGTTGCTACTTTGAGGACCGAGACCAGAGAGAGACGACACACACTTACAAAGGAGTGTCTTGTTCGTCGAGGCGTGGCGGCAGCGAGTGAAGACCTTTGAGGTCGGAAACCTTTGAGTCAAGCCCGGAGTGGATGGGCTCCTCTAGGTCCACTTGCAGAAGTCCGAAGCAGAAATAAAGACGTTACATCCCTACGGTGTGTAACATTCTCTGCCTGTCAAATGATTGTGTTCTACGTGTACAAACAGCAGAGCAAAGTAGGCCGTTTTAAATGTCTAATTATCTAATAGGAGTCCAACGGCTAAATGGTAAACCTTAAGCTTACGGGTGTAAAACGGTTTATCCGCGTGAAATGAAAAGTGAATTTCCCAGGGTACAGTACAGTTGGGCATGGGCCTTGGTTTACCTTGGTTAGGCACCTCGGCAATGCAGGCCGCCTCGGCAATGCAATTTCGGGGGCGACTACCAGGTTTTAACTGGTTAGGTGCCTGAAGGAGTGTGTGTGTGGAGTCACGTCCGTCGAGACGACTAGAGAGGAGGGACCGACGTCCGACTATTGTCTGTCAACCCTATGCGCCGCTTAAGAGAGACGTCTGGGGTAAGAGTGTCGCAACATAGTTTGTAGAAAAGAATGAGTATATAGGTCTGTGTGACAGAAAATGAAGCCGACACTCAAACACACCCGAGTTCCTTACTCAACCGAACACAAGCGACACACAGCGATTTTGTTCCTTTTGTTTGGATGTGACTCGAGTCGCCGCTAAGTGTTTGTAGGGCTGGTTAGTCTCGTGTGATACGAGGTTGTCCCTCCCACCCCCGACCTCGATGGTTACTTCGGCAATTTCCGTCTCTCACTTAAAGTCACTCTTATGTGCATCAAACTGTCACTCAAACCTTTTAACGTGGTTATATTGGGTAGATTAAGGTCATCTGGGAGTTTGGTTACCTTAATACTAGTTCACCTTTCCCGGTACTGTACCTGGAAATTCTAAGTTAACAGGACGGTAGAATGAGTTATCAGTCAAGGAGGGAATGGACGTAGTAACACTATTTATTTTGGGTCGAAAATTTTTTTAGAAAAATAGATTAGAGTTTTTTCTGTTTTGTTCAGGGTTACACTGGTTAGTGTGAAAAAAATAAATTCGGTGGTTTTTATTATGTCTGTACTCATAAATAATTATTATTCTTGTTTTTGTTTCCCCTTTTATTGGTTTTCGGTATTAACCTAATTGAAAAAAAATTAAAAATGAAATTTGTAGTGGTTTATCTTTACGTTTTTTTCCTTTTAATAAACAAAGTACTGGAGAGTTTGTAATCTTTCTTGATTTGTAAATTCCACATTAATGCCAAGTCAGAATAGGGTACAGAGGTATAAGAAATATGTCTGTATAACTCGGTCCACTCCTCTTCGCTTCTGGGGCTAGTAGAAGGGACCAAAGGCTCAACCCGCGCTACAAGGGCCACTAGAAGTCACCTGTCATTAAGTCATTCAACGAAATTGAAAAATCAAGACCCTAAAAAAAAATCGGTTACAAACCAACAAACACAGTAACGACGACACACCCGACTAGGACACACCAAAGGAGTCTCACTCTCAAGGGGTACCTCTGCTTTGAGTCACCCGTAGGGTCCACAGCAGACACCCCCTTCTCATTTCTTGAGAGACGACTTTCCGAAAGACTCGAGGGGTTCTTGTTCTCGAGTTGGCTTTTAGAGGTTTTGGGCAAAAGACATTCAGTGGGTCTGGTCGAAAGTAGTACTCCCTTTGTGATTTATAAGTAGATTTGTAGCCAGTCTCTTTTTTTTTTGCTACGACAAATCTTTGGTGTACTACTTAAATTTATGAAATTGTTACTAAATATTACTGACCTTTTCAGGGGTGTGTATTAAACCTCTTGGACTTTCAAATTCTTTGACTGTGCTAACCAAAAATCACTTCTGATAGTCTTTCTCCGTTTCACACCATGTATTGTTTGGTACGTACGTCGTATTACCTATTTTGTACCACATGTAATAACATCTGTTTAATTAACTTTAGAAGTAGAGCCCGCACAAAAGAGTATAATAATATTAACCTTCGGACTAAACTTTGTAAACTAGTGAAACATAAATTCTTTGTTTCGAACAAGTGTACGTCCGTTTTTCCGATTAACCGTGTGTTTTTACAATTTTATAAAAGTGGTACTATAAAAAAATAAATAAATCCGAAATAAGATATGTCCACATTTTTTAGAGTAAACTCTGTGTTCCCAGAGGTAAAAGTTTCTCTNCGTCTAAATGAAATGCTTTCTGACACTCTGGGTATTTGTAAATGTTGAATATGTAAATATGATATCCTCTGTTGTTTTTTTGTTTTTGTTTTTATGTTTCATGTGGAACTAAATGATGCAGGTCTCCCTTGTAAATGAGATCGATGATCTCAAGGGACCAATCTGTCTAAATAAAGGTTTGAAATGAAATGAAATGAAGATGAGTTAAAACATTTTTTTATTTATTTTAAAGTTAAATGGTAAGAATAAACTTTTCATCTGATTCCATCATTCTGTAATGTCCAATGCAATTTCTTAAAAATGTGGTTTACAACAATGTTTAGTTTTTGTTTAGTGCAACATACGACGGTAGAAGAGAGTCTGAAAAATAGAAAGAGGCTTCCATCAGCTAGGGCTGTCCCGAATACCATTTTTCGGGCTCCGGATATTCGGTAGTAATCAGCAGCGAATATTCGGATAGTCGCGCACGTTTTTATCATGTGTAACGTTACCGTTTAAACTGCGGATAAAGCAGCTTCATCATGGCAACTGGACAACAACTAAGCTAAGCTACTACTTAAGAGCATTCAGGTGACTTCTCATAGTTGTTGTGCCCAGAGTTTCTATTAGAATTGTGATCTCTCTCTCCTGTCAGATTAGACTTCACTCGCGTTTATGTCCATATCGATCAGATCTAGCTATTGAAAGCGATGTCAGGCGCCCAAGCTGAGATTGTATATATTTCCGCATTTTAACAGTGCAATTAAAAAGTATAAATAAAGTATAAGAATGTGGCAATTCGCCTTTATTGATAGCATACATTTAGGAAAGAAACAAAAAACAAATATCCGAATAACGAAATTGAAAACTGAATAGTAGGCCAACGACCGAATATTCGGATATTCAGGTACAGCCCTGCCATCAGCGAAACAACATCTATAAACCTAAGATTTAAATGTCGACACTCTTTAGAAAAACGGGTAAACCCTGAGTGGGTAAAAATGGGTCACTGCCTAAAACAGAATAAAAAAAAGTTTGTTTTCACAGTTTAACGTTGTCTTCTAAAATAAAAGTCTGCAAAGAACAAATCACTTATTGAATTCTCAAAGCTCATGCATATTCCGACTTATGATCAGACACAGAGGTATTGTAATTTTTGTATGTTATTAATTATGAACCAGTGCATGTAGCACCTTTTAGTGTAACTGCCTTCTCCTGCTCACGCTCCCTCTTCGCCCTCAGTACTTTTATCAAGGTTGAGCTAAGAAGTTCATTCCTGACCTTGAAATCAGCCGTTCATTGCAAGATTACTAATCACATTCTACCTGCTGTAACCAGCTGCTGGTTTAAAGCAGAAATATACATTGGGATATAGATTTATTTTTGACAATGGGAAATATCTACTTGAGTGTCTTTTAGCAGCTTTCCACCACATGTATTGGTCCAAAGTTGAAACTTAAATATGCACTAATTGCTGCAAATATTTTTAAGGGCAACCGATGCATTTCGTTTTTTATAAAACAGTGAGTTGGTCCTGCCAGCAAACACTTTCCAATCGTGGGCGTCACTGTGGGGAGAGACTGCTGCCTCCTCCAACATATGAGAGCTCAGCACAGAGCTTCACTGCCAGCAAGCACAACAAGCGTCAGAAAATAATTTGAAAATGGGTGAAATTCTCAGTTTGGATTTAAACTCATTTTCTCTTTCAACACTGCTCATTTTTTTTGGAGAAGCATTGACTTGCTAAATTCCCATTGAATATATGCAAATCCCCCCACAATGGCTACTGTTGCAAAGTGTTGCATACTGTAAGCCAGCTAAAGCGGCGTGCTTGAACCCAAAGCAGCACTCCCTTCAGGTTTCACAGCATCGTAGTGGCATGGGTAGCTTGACACCGGGGAGGCAGGATGAATAATAGATGTGTGTTACTTCACCAAAACGGATGAATAATTCAGCAAGGGGCAAGGAGGGTGTTCAGAAAACAGAGACGCTGAGATGACCGAGCTCTACGTGCCGCTGCATGCTTGCTGAGTTTAATCTAAAAATACAGACTGACATGTACTGTAAAATGCATCAGGCCACATTCACAAAACATACTAACCGCAGGGAGACAATGTACATGCACTCAAAGACAGGCACATTCATCCACCTACGCATATGTAGCCTGCAATACAATACACAGGCCCTCAGAAGTGTTCCTTGGTGAGGCCTGGATTACACAAGTTGAGAGTGCAGTGCAGGAGTTTTCCTGCACAGAGAGCCCAAAATGATAGTGAGCATCTAATCCTGTGACCAAACCTCTCAGAGAGTGCATGTCGGGGCCAAAGAGGGTTTAGGCGGTTTAAGAGTTTGGCATTGTGAACGCTAACTCCTGCACTGCAGTGATGATACTCCATTTTAATAAACACGTGAGAGAAAATCCCTTCTCCTTTCTTTGCACCGCACTGTATTCAGTGTTACTCTGAAGTGAATCATTTTGGTAATGCAAGTAAACCACAGTTGTACTATTTCATACTGTTATTCATTTTTAAGATCAATCTAACATCTTTTCAACTGCTTGTCCTTTTTTGTCTGCATGCGTGTTTTTTGGGCCACTCTGTCTATACAACAGCACAGAGTGTAACAATTGAATTTCCCCAAGGAGATCAGTAAAGTGGTGTTATGTTCTTCTAAGTTTGGTTTGACTTTCTGCATGTGAGGCTTTGTTCAACAACAAAGATATACAACTTTTTATGAATCTTCTTATCTGATGCATGTGATCAGGCCTACAGTAGTAGACTGTGAACATAGCATATTAAATAATTGATAACATTAAGTTATTGTTCTTTATCTGATCGCTAAGTGTTCCCATAAACAATTAGTGCTATGATAATGTGTTCCTTTTTAAAACTCCTTACACCACACGTTACTCTAAGCACTGAGTCATGATGAGCATATAATGTCATATTAAGACCTTTTACTACTGGATTCTTCCGGTGTTACACTGCCCTGTTTAGCATTACAGCACAATGCGGTGATGCTGTAGTGTTCTCCCTTGGTCAGATTCATTTGGGTGATTGTTTAACTTTCCATAAACATCTGGTGAAGATTTGAATTTACATTTATGCCGGATAACTTCTACTGACAGAACGTTTGACACCTGTGACTTATGAAACATTAGCCACATAATATTTGCATTCAGCTCAAAGAAAATGTGAGACCTGGATGGTAGCATGATATTGTTAGCTTTGAGGTAAAAAAAAAAGAGTCTGTGTTGATGTCCAAGTCTGACAAATTACAGATAAGACTGATATGTCTTTTAAGTGGTCAGTAAAATCAGTGGCTTTGGTGTGAATTGGTGCTCATTCCAACTAACAAGAATATTTACATAACCTATAACATGTTCCTTTCATTAACATTGACATACATGCTTAAAGTTTGCATGCGAATGTGACTGTAGCAATAACCTTAAAGAGCAGACTTGTGAACGTTTTATTCAGTCACCAGTGGCCACCATAGAGAGGATGCACTCTCAGGACAGATATACATTTTCCTTGCTCATTAATTAATGCATTTTGTCTTCTGAGTGAACATTTAGGGTCCTGCGGAAGTTGCTGCAGTCTTTTGTTTCCAGCTTGAACCTTTATTCCCTTTTAAAGTAGGGGTGCTCCGATCGCCAATTTTGGGGCCGATCGCCGGAATCAGTATCGGCCGATACCGATCCGATCGAGTGGGTGGGGCCTATGGGAATCTTCCATTTAAAGTGATGTTTAAAACTCAGTAAATGGGGCTCATTCACTGGCGCTTCCACAACAACAACCAAAATTACTACATTCAAATGAAGTACATTATTCAAGTTTACATTCACTTTGGATAATAACAGGAGAAATTTGCGGAAGCGCTCTCTCTCCCTCTCCCTCTCTCTCTTCTGACAGCCTGTCAGTATCTCATGCAGCTCACTGATCCAGTAATGACGAGTGACCCAACAGTGAAGAATAAATATATTTATAACTAGTTTAGCTTGTTCCAGAGGTAGATAAAATAGCTAAGTGTGTTAGGTCTAACTCTTAGTGTGTTTTTTGCTCCACTCACCGGTCCGTCACAGCGGGGCGGAGCTGAGCTGCAGGATTTCTGCTTCACACACGTTGCATTAGGGGTGTAACGGTTCACAGTATGCACGGTTCGGTATGTACACCATTACCGGTCCGGGGACTGTTCAAAGACGTCAAACGCTCGACTGACGCTAACCGACACAGACACAGACACCTTCCTATGAGGGTGTAGAAAGCTTTGAGAGCCAGAGCGAAAAACTCGAGAAGTAGTGGGAGTAAGAGAGAGGAAAGGCGTAGACAAGCAAAGAAAGAAGAAAGCACAATCATTCTTGTCAGTACCGTCTGTTACCTCTCAATGACGGGGATCGTGAAGGACATCACGAACGTCAATGTTTACTTGTAAAACGCGTCAAAACTTTCATTTGCAATTGGCCGAGAGCTAACCAAAAATATGCTGCGCAGCTGTGATTTTAAGCGCAGCTGCTTTTAAAAATACTAGCTGCAGCAGCTAATACAGGTGATTAGCACGTCGGGATCAGTGGTATTCCTTCGTGAAGTGTTTAACGAGTCATGGGTATTCCTCGACATGTTTACAGTTGTCTTCCGACACCGCATCAAAAATCAACTTTCGGGTAACGATAGACGAGTATGAGAGTAGAGCTTTACTTGTACGATGTGTCCCCGCCTTGACCGGTACACACATAGGACTCCTTAGTGTCTTGTCTGCTAGCAGGAATAATACGACAAGTTTGGTTAATATTTACACAAACCAATTTAAGCCTCTAGTACAATTCAATCACCTACGAGGCTAGCTATAGCCAGTTATGCGTGAGAGACGGACTAGCTTAGCCCAGAGTATTTTACGTCTAGCGCTCTCGGCTGTCGACTGTGTTTTATGTACTGGAAAGAGACATAACCCACGCCGTATTGTTTCGAGGGTTTTCCCGAAGTG
>NW_011355591.1:463950-469622 GCF_000735185.1 Notothenia coriiceps
GAGGAGGAAATAATCTATGACAGAAAAAATGCAATCACTCGGCCTAGTAAACCGACGCCGAGAGGAATTTCGCCGGCCGACCAGACCGAGGGTTTGCCGAGAAGGACAATGGTGTCCAAATGGTGCTTCGGAGTCAAAGCGGCGACCGACCTCGCTGCGAGACCATGAGTGTCGAGTGCGGCGCCGAGGTGATTTTGGGGGCGCGAGTCGCGCAGGTTTAGCGCGTGGCAAGGCACAACAGGCAACACTTTGCTAGAAGGTTTATGAGGCTTTTTCTTAGGGTTGTCGAGCGAAACGCGAGGAGGTTTTGTCGGCCCTCAGGAACGGAAAAAGGAAAAGGCAGTAAAGTCGCTATGTTTGAGAGCTACGAGAGAGGGCCTAATAATTATAAGAACGCGCGGGAGCCCGAGCGCAAGTCCCGCAGGGGCTCGAGTTTACTGCCGTTCGGCGGGGTGGGACCGCCTTTGCGACTGCCGGATGATAACGTGGGCAGGACGGCCGGACCTCTCCTTAGGGAGGAGACAACGAGAGGGGACTGCAAAGGGGTTACGGAAGGAGGAAATTTGACACCCAAAAGAGGCGGCCTTCAAAAAGGAACATGCCTCATCGCCAGATTCCTGTCTCCGCACAGCATAACAGGTATCGACTATAAGACTGTTTGACATTCCAGGTACATGTAGTACAACCCCGGGGTTTATTATTATTTGTAACTAACTCATACGCGAGAAAACACAGACGTCCAAGAAGGGTCACGGGGTTCTGCCGACCACCCACGCCCGACAGGCCCTGGGGGGAGGGAGGACCCCGCAAACCCCTCCGGCCACGACCCCCGGGCACTCCGGGCGGTCCGCGACGGAAGCGCACCGTCTTTGTTCCTCCGTCGACAACCTCCTACCCTCGGACCAACCGTCGGGCGAGTGGTCTGTGGTAGTGTGATCCACCACCGCGTGTGGAAAGTTAAATCACCGAAATAATCTTTTTGAGTTTTACAATCTCATCGAGTTGACAACAAGCTTACGTTTCCTCCTGTGGGTCGTAGACACACCTACACAACAGGCGACAAGTTCCCGGTTACAAAACGTAATAACAGGTTATTTTCACAAAACTAATATAAATACGTCGCACCCCAAAATACTGAGAACACGTTGGGCTGATTGCGGGGGGTTCATTACTGTCTTCAATCACCACTCGAATAAACGGAACGTACCCCACCAAACCCTAGTGTCACAAATTGTATAGGTTTGTATTTGGGTGGTACTGGGACAGAAGTTTATTCATGGAGAACGTCACGTTTGTTTTTTGTCCTTGAGAGGTTGTCATTATTACTCAAGTCATAACATAAAATAATAGTGAGTCAATTTCGAAAAGGACTCAAAGACTACTACAAACCGCTTGACAAAAAATAATAGTCGACCAGCACACACACATTAAGTATTACAAAAATGGGTAAACTAAGGTCATGTTTACCAAATCGTTTTTACTTTTGATATTGGATATTTTCGTAGAAAATGTGTCTTATGGTCCGAGACCGCCACTACTAATTTGAATGTTTGGGACTAGCACATAAACACCACTAACCTCTTCGACACAATTTCACTTCGCAAAGGAGACCTCACGGACGGTTAGCGTCTCGCCTTTTACTTGAAAATGCAAAAGCGTAGTTAGAGAAAAGATAGTTTCAGGCTTACTTCAGTATGGTCCTCTGCCGAGGACCTTCGGTTGTTGACTTCGCGGGCACCGTGAGACCGCCGCCGGACAAGGGGCAGTGTGTTGGACGACGCGCCGGGTGAGGGTGATTGTCGTCCAGGCAAATATCGAGATGACGTAATTCCAGTTAGAAAATTCGGGGTTGCCCACAAAAGAGTTACAGGCTCCTCCGAAGGAACCTTCCTGTTCAGGGAGGCTCCCCCCCGCTCTCGGGGTGGACGCCCTCTCAGCCCTGGTCTGGCGGAAACACTGGGTGCCATGTGTAAATCGAAGAGATAATACATTTACAACATAGCTAGACCAGATGTTTGGAAATGCATGTGTGTATAATGAGATAAGCAACACTCCTTTAGGACGTATGCAACGCGTCACAGCCGTAGGTGACTAGTTATCAATGGAGGATGTGGAAGAATCGACAGCAAAGCATCTCATGTGTTCTCTGGCATTTATTCTGAGGACAACAAACACAGAATGTCCTCTAAACATCCACAACAATGCACACGTCACTGTGAGGGGAGGGCGGAAAAGACATACAGGAAGTAAACAAAGACGTGCAACGGGAAAGTGTTCCCACGGGAAACAAAAATATTAAATGAAACAATCTCATAGAAATAAAATTCACAACTTATTATAAATTCACAAGCTGATAATTATGTATACACAATTTTAACTCTGTTACACATACAGCAACATGAAGGGCGTGTAGCATATTCATAAGTCTACAATTAATACTTTCATTGAATTAAAACTACAATGCATTGATGTTTGAGCACAGATTAATAAGACATATATAATAATGAACATGAGACCCACCTCTCGTCCTCGATGTAGGCGGAGAGCATGCTGCTGTTGTAGAGGAGAAGCACGAGGAACAGAGCCGGCGTTCCCTGAGGATCAAACGTACATTTCAATAAAACTTCTTATGAACATTTCTAGTAAAACAGCTTGTGAATATTTGCTGTACTGAGGAAGGAGAAGTACTCACATTCAGCACGTCCATCTTGCCGACCTGATACGATGCAGAGCCCAGAACTCTCTGAGGAATACCTTTCACTGTGGCCTCGAGGAGAATCTGATAAAAGACTCAACGGTTAAAACGGAGGGGAGATATTTGGATTTTAGCCACTTCAACAACTTCACCAACAGGACGTCAGGAATTAAAAGATATTTGAGTCAGACAATACATTTAAAAAACAGCCAGATTAGCAGGTTTAAGGTCAATGAAACAATAAATGAATTTCAAAAAAGGTATAAGAGTTAAAAAACTGTGAATAGGTGAAAGAGTTTTAGATGAGATTTGTGGTTTTTCTAAGGAAAATAATGTTTGTTGATCTTAAATTAGAACTAAATAAATAAAAAAAAAAGGTTTTAATGATTTGATGTTAAAACAAATAAAGTTAAAGTCCTGTTACGAATCATTAAAATAATACTACATGTTGGTAAAGTTCACAATTACACTTCTAAATTAATATACATTTAGAGGATTATTAAACGTCATGACTAAGTTCTAGCCCGTGTATGGGCCGCCTTTAAAGTCGTTTTGTTTGAATGAAACAAAAAAATGACCTTTAAATTGAGGTGATATTTTTAAATGATTAATTACATTTATTCGATTTTACGTTTATTTCTTATTTAAATCAGTCTCACCAGCACTTTGGCTGCCGGCAGAGCTTCTGAGTCGACGATGCTCTGCAGAGCCAGGAGCATCAGAGTCAGGACTTCCCCTCCGTGACGATCCTTCTTACTGCCTGCTGAACAACAACAACATTAAACTCAACAACAAAGCTCTTCTCCCATCTGCTTCAGAGAAAGACATGAGTCTAGTTTGAGAGTAGAGGGTCATCATTGGGGACGAACCCCTCAGAGTTTGTCTCTCTTCACGGCAGTCGAGACCACGAGGATCCGACCGCTCTGACTTAAACTGATGTAACGTGGGAGTGGGTCGGGGGGGAGAGGAGGACGGGGTCTCTGATCCTCCTCTCATGTGACAGCCCTGATCCAATCACAGTGCTCTATGTGGCGCTGCGAGGCGGGAACCACGACTTTAAGATCCACACACAGCTGAGCAGCAGCCACAACCACAATTTAAATGATTCTCTATCAGGACAATTTAATATAGCAGCAGGAAAATCACTTATTGATCAAATCAAAGTTTTTTTTTTATACAGCCCAATATTAAAAATAACAGGTTTGTCTCAGAGGGCTTTACAGATTAGCAAACATAGATGACAGTGTTACTGCAAACAATGAAAAGACAGGATAAATAAAATAGAACGAGATAAGAATACAACGGAAAGAGAATAAAAACCATAACAAATACAAATGTAGGACACACATAGGGTCTTTAGCCCACTCTTAAGTGTTATAAGACCCTACTTTTTAAAGCTGGCATCAAGTAACCAAACTTTGTTATGTAAGCCCATAGGGGACTTTATTAAAGGTGACATGTCATGCTTTTCCAGTTATTACCCGTCCCCTTGTGTGTTATGAAGGTTTTTCTGCATGTAAACGGTCTGCAGAGTCAAAACCCTCAAAGTACACCCTGTAGCGAGTAAAACTCTAACACAGAAAATACCTCCCCAAAACGCCTCGTTGGAGAAACGTAAAAAAAGCCTCATAATTTTCCACATGATTTAATTTTTTAATTACATTACATCTCACTTGTTAGACGCTTTTATTCAAAGCGACTTACATACTCAGTACTGGGCAATCCCCACAGGAGCAATTTGGGGAGAAGTGTCTCAGGGACACAACGACATGCTGACTGCAGTGGGGTTTGAACCTGTGCTCCGAACACCAATGCTCAACCCACTGCACCACACGCCTCCAATGTTGATCGCATTTGGAAGATGAACACAAGAGCGTGGCACGCGTTGCTTTGATAATACTCTCCTCATTGCATATTAAAAAGGAATAAACCGTGAAAGCACTCACCGGACTCTATGGATAAGTTGACAAACCGGACGAGATTCGTCCATAAGACGGAGAGAAGAGAATCTGTGAGAAGAGATGAAAACATGACTTTGTTAAAACAACAACCAGGTTACAGAAGTGGGTGTCGTAGTTTAATTCAACCTGGACAACAATAAATAACATTATTCCAAATGATGACAGAAGGTGGAGAGGGTATTGCTTTCTGTGGTGAATTTCCATCGACTCAGTAAAGCTGTGACACTTACCTGGAGCGTCCTTGCCGATGTTGATGAATCCGTCTCTGAGGTTGAAGGTGAGCACAGTGGCATGTTTAGTGAAAGAGGAAGAACCAGAGAGGAGAGGGTGCTTCAAGGGCTCTGAAGAAAAACCAAAAAACAGATAATTTTACATCCAAAAGATTGAACATAAGGGCAGTAAAAAGCATGAAGGATGAGAGTGACTTTCCACATGTTTCCATTTCACTATTGGGCAAATTATGATTTCAAACACAATCCTGTTCCTGAGACTCGATTTTAAATTTCAGTCGACTTTAAAGCTGTAGTTTGATCAATGGAAAAGTTAACCTTAAAATCTTTAATGGTAAACTAATGGCGCATTTCCACTACACGGCCTCGCTCGGTATGGCTAGGCCTCGTTAGGCCTGGCTCACTTTATGGCGCATTTCCATTACAGTTTAGGAACAGGGGTAGTAACTATAGTAACGCAGTGTAGGCGGAGCCGTGACGTCATCTTCAATGAGCACCCCAGAAAACCAACATCAGCCGTTAGCTNGTTCTTTAAAAAGTGTCTTATGGCGCTTTTCCACTGCAGGGCCTCGCTCGGCTTAGTACGATATGGCTAGGCCTCGTTAGGCCTCGTTAGGCCTGGCTCACTTTATGGCGCATTTCCATCACAGTTTAGGAACAGGGGTAGTAACTATAGTAATGTAGTGTAGGCGGAGCCGTGACGTCATCTTCAATGAGCACCCCAGAAAACCAACATCAGCCGTTAGCTCTTAGCACTCAGATCTCTCAGCTCCTCATATCTGTTCA
>NW_011355591.1:469636-469860 GCF_000735185.1 Notothenia coriiceps
ATGGTGAATACAGTCGCTGGTTTATTTATGTCTGTAGGCCGTTGTTGTGAGTGTGGACGGTCGGAGCCTAACGAGCCTGCGTTAGCTTAGCCGATCTCCATTCAGAAAACACGCATTTTAAAAAGGTTTTTCGCCTGCCGTCTGTCTGCAGACTTCTCAAAGCATTAATTCATGGTTTTTAATCAGTATGTTGTTACTTCGGCATCATTTTGAAACGTGTATTA
>NW_011355591.1:469890-470106 GCF_000735185.1 Notothenia coriiceps
ATTACAATTAAATCACGGTCAAATATGTTCATCTTGTTGTAGCCCCCTTGCCAGCGATTCTCTCTAGTTTAGCATACTCAGCCCGACTCAGCCTGCTTGTTGGCCCGGAAAGAACCTCGATTTTATGGGGCCAGAAAACTGTGAAATAGTACCCGCTAGCCCAGGGGTGTCAAACTCAAGGCCCGGGGGCCAAATCCGGCCCGCAACTTAATTTTA
>NW_011355591.1:471576-476264 GCF_000735185.1 Notothenia coriiceps
TATTTATAATTAGTTTAGCTTGTTCCTGAGGTAGATACAATAGCTAAGGGTGTTAGGTCTAACTCTTAGTGTGTGTTTTGCTCCGCACAGCGGAGGCGGAGCTGAGCTGCAGGATTTCTGCTGCACACACGTTGCATTAGGGGTGTAACGGTTCACAGTATGCACGGTTCGTTATGTACCTCGGGTCACCTCGTCAAGCAGCGGCACCTTCCCTGGTAGAGGCACGCCACCTAGCAGAGGCTCCGGGGCCGACGACAACGACTAACGGCTTACAGCTAACGGCCGTCGACAACAACTAGCGGCTAACGGCTAACGATGACGAGTAGCAGCTAGCGGCTAACGACGACGACTAACAGCTAACGGCTAGCGGCTAACGGCTAGCGGCTAGCAGCTAACGGCTAGCAGCTAACGGCTGACTTCATCATCCATCTGTTAACATCCAACTGTTAACCCTTTTTTTTGTGGTGCCGGAGAGGAGGTTCGACCAAGTCTGGTCGGCCTCGTGTGGATCCTCTCACAATTTCGCCCACCTGTTTTCGGTAGTGGACAGGACGACCCTTTTAAGCTTTTTCTGGTGCACGCCACTCATAAAAAAAGGCGTACCGTTACACCCCTACGTTGCATACCGCTATTTTATTGTCTTTTTCGGACACATTAAAATACTGCCAGACTGGTGAAGCCATGTTGGTGAGCTTGTTTTGCCGCGCACAGAGAAAAGTGTCATGTATTTTACGTCATGTGATCGGCTCTCCCGATCGGCCTTTATAGAGAGCACCGATCGATCGGCAGAGAGTGAATATCGGCCGATATCGATCGGAGCATCCCTACTTTAAAGTATAATATGACATTGTGTTAAGGAGATAAAGTGCATAATCTGGTTACCTAAAGATGCTTCACATTAACAAACAAGATATTATGACTAATTTAATAACAAAAACAATAACACTCATTCCCTGCTAATGTGGTTAATTTGAGCACAAAGGACTGCTTCCCTCTGACATGATGTTTGGATATCATTAGGCTGGAGGAACGCCAGCTCGGAGATGTTTAACCGTGGCTGTTTTTTGTTGCCGTTGTTGTCGCGCTCCGCTCCGCTGGCTCTTTTCTCGGCAGAGTTGTTGTTGTTGTTGTGACTCATCTGTCTCCTGTCAGCAGTGACGGAGAGAGAAATTTCATCTCCGTAAGAAAAACCCATCCTTCAAAGCTGTCTGCAGAAACAGCCATCAGCACTTCCTCGTTTTACACTTCCCCCTGTCCTTTTCGTGTTCTTTCCTTTCTCGCTTACTAGCCTGTATCATTATTTTCCTCTTTCGTTCTTTTCTCTTCATTTCCTATCCTTTCTCCTTTAATTCCTTTCCTTTAGCTTCTTCTCCTTTTTATTTCCTTCACTTTTCGTCTTTGTCTCTCCTCCCCTCTCAAGTCCACATCCCATACTTCCTTTCCCTCTATATTTAATTTAAATTCCCTTTCCTTTAGTCTCCTGATCTATCCTTTGACCTTTACTCTTTCCTCCCCTTCCTTTAGCTGAATTTTCTTTCTTCCTATATACTTACCTTGTCTATACTTACTTTTCTTCACCTATTATCTTTCCTATGCTTTTATCATGTCATTCCTTTGTGATTTTCTTTCCTACATTTACTTTCATTAACGTTTTACTTTTTGCTCCGTTTCCCTTCTTTAGCTTTTATCTTACCTCTCCTACCTTTTTATTTATTATCTCTTTTTTATTAGTTCAGCATCTCTTCTTTTTGCAAAGGCACTAATGATATAATTAGACTCGATTCAGTAGCATCAAATGTATTAAATAATTACCATAAATAAATGTTACAACAATGTATAACCACCATTATTTTGTGGTCTTGTTGATGTTTCAAAATGAAGGCTTTGCAGTTTCAAAGAGGACATTTGTTTCTTGTTAGGTTATTGTTGGGAAAATACTGAATGTACTCTTCCAATATCAGAGTAGCACATGATAACAAAGGCCCTACGTAGCTGTGTACATGACAGGATGTGATTACCTAGAAGAGCGTCAGGACTGTTTTAGACATATGATAGCTATGTGATTAACATGATGATTCAGCCTCTATGGAGAGAGACATATGACAAGCATGATCATTTCTGACGTGGAGCTAATCTGAACTAAACATTGAATACTGTTTTGAACCGGTATTCCTGCATCTTGTGACTGTGTAACTCCCTCTCTTGTATATAAGCATGTGAAGGACACTGTTCAGGAACTAGTTGCACCATATGCTCTGTATGTGATGACTACTTCCATTCTTACAAGGATAATAAATACCAGTGGCGAACCGTGTCTATCACAACTGGACCTTCTGTAGACACACAAACCCCCTGCCGCCGCCTCCCCCCGCCCGGCGTTATAATGTCAGTCTTTTCACTGAATTGTCGTCTTGGAAAGGGTACTCACAACAATTTCCGCAACAACTTCACCTGTTGCACTTGTCATTTCAACGTTAAAAACAGTAAAACAGCATGAATTGCTTCGTCGCATTCATCTAGATCGTCTGTCTCGAGCCAGTTAACTAGCGGGCCTTCTAGAGTACCCTGGGACCGAGGGAAACTCTGAAAGAATACGCCCATTGTCTACAAATCAATATATGATTGGTTGATCAAACTGTCAGTCCAAACGTAAGCTCTCATTCAGTGCAATGGCCAGGGCATTCGATCAAGGATGCAATACCTTGGTTGAAGGATATTCTACCCAGAGACCCAGAACAAGATCTGATTGGTTGCTTTCTTTTCTAACACAAAACCACTGAAATGCGTAGTGCATGGTCCGAGAAGGACAAAAAAATCAACGTAACACTGTAATATTACAGATCAACAACAGATACGATTCTCATTTATTCATTTTATTACATTTTATTACATTTTATTTATATAATTAAATCGATTTTTTGTTTTTTTTATCTGAGTGTTCCAGGGTATTCTGTGAATACCTTGAAGGCCCTGACGGTTCGCCACTGAATAAATACATGTATCCTGATATTAAAGCTCAAGCCGTTGACGAGTGATATTTTCCTAACAGTTATCTAAAGTGAAAACATTTGGGAGGCAATTGTTCGACCAGGCTTTTTTAAGCGTCATCATACAATACAATGTTTTACAGTAATACTACATGTGTGTGGAATTCTTCTTTTCTTTTTTATTGTGGAAAAGTGGCAGGTAAAAGAGGGAGGAGGATGACATTTAGCAAAGGTCACAGACAGGATTTGAACCCATGTTATCATGTTATGCACGGGCGCCACAAAGCTAGAGTGAATCCTCCTCTCCTGACTGACTCGTCCTCTGAAGGTCAGCGGAAGATTAATGAGCTGATCGCTGACAGAGGAAGTGTGTGTGACAATGCGGCCTCCCTGTCTGCCTCCTCCTGTAATGATCATCATTTCCTCTTATCTACACCCCGCCGACTCCCCGCAGCAGGTAATTCAGAGTCAGTCTAGACACACCTGCCTCTCACCCCCACATTTTCCTGCCCTGCTGTCTCTCATCCCTGTCGTCAGGTGAAAACCTCATTATTCCACATTTTGGTACCACAGGGGATTAAGGGGAGGATAGAGCACAGTCTGCTGTGAGGTAGAACATGTGGAGTCAATTGTATTCATGCAGGAGTAGTTTTAAATGTTTGGGGATTTTCATTGAAAAATATTAATCTGTGTAATCCCATTTGACCCAAAATGTATGCCTGCACACACAGATCCAAAACATGCTGAATACAATACTGTTAACAATGTTCTTCAACAAATGACCAGACAATGCTTAGTTTGATGGAAAGTGAAAGTAAAATGGAGTTTGTTGCGCAAATGTTCTACAGCCCTATAGCCAATTTCATGATTTGGGAAAATGTATTTGATTTCCATTATTTTGAATAATTGGATATATTGCAACCAGAGATGGGGTCGTTCCTAAAAAAAAGTAACATATTACATATTTACATATTACTTTAAAAAAAAAAACTAATATATTGCACTACTTCGTTACTGTCTACATAAAGTAACTCGTTACTTTACTCGTTACTTTACTCGCAGGGCCGGCCCGCCCCTCCCTACAGGCAGATCACGCAGACTGCGGCGCACCTACAGTCTACTCGCGCCACAGTTTTGCCTCTGCGAGACTCCACTTGCACCCCCAATTACTATTGCATTAAGGAAGACATAACACAAGTCTTTCTTTTGATATGCTCTTTAATAAAATGGGCTACCAGCCACCACAACAAGCTAACAGTCTGTTAAATGGTAAATGGTAAATGGACTGTACTTATATAGCGCTTTATCCAGTCTTTAAGACCCCTCAAAGCGCTTTACATACTACATGTCATTCACCCATTCACACCCATTCATACAGAGCAGTGTACCTTACTCTAGGACCTAACATTCACACACCGTTGGCCATGCCATCGGGAGCAACTCAGGGTTAAGTATCTTGCCCAACATCGACATGTTGACTGCATGGGCTGTGATCGAACCCACAACCTTCTGGTTGAAAGACGACCGCACTCCCTCACAGCCACAGTCGCCCTGTTAAACGTAAAGATACTAATTAATGAAACCAGTTCAAGACGCATTATTCTTATTCTTATCATTCTTTATGAGCGCAGTAACGGTAAGGTATCTAATTACTTATTTATTTAGTTTTCCATAACTTAGTAACCAGAGATGGGGTCGTCA
>NW_011355591.1:476274-476534 GCF_000735185.1 Notothenia coriiceps
GTATTATATTACATATCTTTTTTAAAAAGTATTATATTACATATACTTTTTTTAAAAGTAATATATTACACTACTTCGTTACTGTCTACATAAAGTAACTTGTTACTTTACTCGTTACTTTACTCATTACTTTACTCGCAGAGCCGGCCCGCCCCTCCCTACAGGCAGATCACGCAGACTGCGGCGCACCTACACTGTAAGCGCGCCACAGTTTGGCCTCTGCGAGACTCCACTTGCACCCCCAATTACTATTGCATTTT
>NW_011355591.1:476574-483439 GCF_000735185.1 Notothenia coriiceps
TACGTATACTACGTAATAACTACTACACACACACACACACACACACACACACACACACACACACACACACACACACACACACACACACACACACACACACACACACACACACACACACACACACACACACACACCTTCCTGCAAGCAAGAGCTGCATGCAAGCTGGCATTTTAGCATGAGTTAGACCTCTGCTCTGTGTGATATGTAAGCAGTAACACAGACTGCAGCTTCGACACTCAAACATTACACTTAACCATAAAAATATGCAGCATAATATTATAATATGACTCAATATTGTTTTAATACCTATTGCCCTCATGATGTGTGTTGCTAACAAATATGTTGTCAGCTATTCAATATTTGTTATCCCTTATCCCTATGAATGTCTGACATACTTACTGCTGAACAATTTAGTTAAAATAACTTATTGCAATTTATTTTGACTGATAATGCTAAATGATCTGTGAAATGAGGGTATGGCAATTTTTTTACATTATCCTTCAAAAAATGCATAGAAATGTTATTTATTGTACAGGATTTGTACCAAACCACAATACTTCATTCAGATATTTTCCCTTTACTAAATATTGCACTTCCTGCGATTTAAATGTTGTACTTGTTTATTTTGCGAATTCAATTATAGTTCCAAGAATTGTGCAGCCAAACATCAGAGTATTTCACCCTTTTGTCACTGTTGAAACCCACGAGCGTTAATCAGCTGCTTTACGATGACCCATGGATATCATGACTACAATCTTTCTTCTAGGTGAAAATATGTCTTTGCACTAGTGCCTGTCTTTTCCTCATCGACACACAACCAACAGACGACTTTTTAAATCTTTACAGCGCCATAAATTCACACCTCGTTCTGGTTCACAGGTCCAACACAGCCATCAAAGTCCTGAAACCTGGCACTGCTTCTGTCACGTTCCAAATACTGAGCCACACATCCCATTTAAATCACACAAACGAGACACGCGATAGCATGTGTGGAAGGAAGGGAGGAAGGGAGGAAGGGAGGAAGAGAATAGTGGAAACCATGAGTGAGGGGACGCTGCCTGGTGACCATACGTCCTCCATCCCACTCTAATAGACCCATTAGTCACAGAAACAGACCCAGAGTGATTATCAGCAATCAGGCTGCACAGAGACAGACCACTAAAGGGGGTGGGGGAGCAGGGGGAGGGTAAAAAGAGAGAATGGAAGATGAAAAAGTGGAATAAAAGAACATTAGCTAGAGACAGAGGGAATATTAAGAGAGAGATGGCAGATGGCAGGACATGGAAATAAATATGGAAGATGAGAGGAGAGGGTCCCCGAGCAGCTATTATCACACTGCACAAAAAGGTTAATTAGTCATTTAAAAAAAAATCAGCGATGCTGGACGTACTTCGGCCTCCCACAATGCATCAGACAAATCAAATGAAAGCGGCTGGAAGCTCGTATTTAAAGAAGGACAAAGCTAATAGGCTGCACAGCTAAAGACGCTCATTTGTCAACATCAGCATGGCAGGGCAATATAGATCTGTCTTTGACAAGATTGGGTGTGTATGTGAGTGTGTGTGTGTGTGTGTGTGTGCAATATGGCTATAGTTGCCATGGTTACAGTGAACGCAGCTCCGGGGTTGGTTCTCATTAAGGAGTTAATTACCTGCTGTGGAAATATTTTTCACCTTCGCCTGACAAGGCCGTCGTTAGGAGACGACTGAGGGGCAGAGAGCGCCACACTATTTAATAACAATATCACAATGAAGTGAAAGGGTTAAACTAGTGGAAAAACACCAAATTAAATGAGAAAAAGTTTTATTTTGCAAACAATCTTAACAACTTTGAGTTCTTGTTCTACGATTACATCTACTATGGAGTTTTGTGTAGATGATTTGGAGGTTTAGGGGGGCAACTGTTTACGAGAACTTAGTATATTTACTCAATTATTGCATTTAATAATCAATGATTTCAAGATACTTCTAATTTACTTGAATATTTTCATTTTCTGCCACTTGATACTCCTACTCCATTTTGAGGCAATTATTTTTTACCTTTTTTTACCTACCTTTACTGTTTTTGTTTATATTACGTACCATATTTACTAGAAATCTATAAAGTTGTACACAAAGTATCAAAACATTGCTCCAAATGTACAAATGAATAAGTACGAATACAAAAAAAATGTATTGATAGACACAGAATGTTATAATATTGTATAATGATACAACAATATTAAACAGCCAATCCCTAATAACTTTACATTTTTTGGTTCTTTAAGTATATTTTGGTTAACACTTCTGAACTTTTACTTAAAGTGGACTCATCATGCTATATTTGAATAATACAGTGTAGGGCCATACCTATACAAAACATGTCTGTGAAGTTGTTTTTTTCAAAATACCAAACAGATCATGCATCATGCCTCATTTCGCTCTATTTACTCTTTTCCAGCCCTGTTTTTGCAAGGACTGATTCTGTGACGTAGCTTTAATGCAAATGAGCTGCAGCTGACCACGCCCCCCAGCAGGAGAGGGGGGCGTGCCCAGAGATCAGCTGCTGGGCTCTCAGAAGAGGGGGAGGAAAAGAGAGGCTCCGTTTTTTATTCTTATATTATTATATAGAGTTGTTATTCATTTGTTTTAAAGCTCAATAAATAACAAAGAAGACCTTTGACCGGCACTTTTCAAATTTTGTCCGGAAGATTTTAACTTTAACGGACATGTTGACCGGCGAAAAAAAATCTAACTGAAACTCTGCCGCACGGTCCCCTCGTCCCTTGGAAGAGGCAGAGAGGTGGGTGTTTGTCATCTGCTGGTGGACTACCGGAGAGAATTACAGCAGGAGCAAACGCTTGCCTCGGGGAGGGAGAAAAAGAGCCAGAGCGTCCACAGCGGAGAATAAACAGAAGGGCAACCATGGCAACCATGCGTGGGAAGTCTTCTTCGCTGCTTTTGTGGCAGACAACAGCGCCACTTACAGGCTCGGCATATGTACTACAGCGTCTCCAGCGCTTTCGAGCGGTCTCGTGTGAACGGACACGTTTCTGGTGCCTGTTGCGTGTGGACGGACTTTTTTGATAACGATTGCGGTCCGTTTGCAGGTGGAGCGTTGCCCATGTAGGCGGAGCGTCACCGCCCACTATTCCGGGCTGACGTCAGCTCGGATGGAATCTGTATCTACTCCGTTGTAGCCCCGTTTTTAGAGATGTGGGTATGGAGGAAAAGAGAGAGGGTTGTATTCTCTGACACTGGGTGAGTTCCCCGACGCACCGGGGACACATATTTATGTATAAAAGACATCACAAAGTGCATTTTGCATGATAGGTCCCCTTTAAGGTATATTTTGAACTCAGGACTTTTACATGTATTACTATTACGAGCTAAGTTCTTTTTTCACCACTGTCACAATATTAAAGTAATGAAGCTCATTTTGTAACTTTTTAAAATACAGAAAGCGGAACACAAGATGCCTTTCTTTAAATGTAAGTACTGATGTTTATATCTTATTTCTGACTGCAATGATATTTTGAGCATGATGATGTTTGGGAATGTGTTTTTTGCCTCCAGGTAATGACTGTGAGTC
Organism: Notothenia coriiceps; assembly: GCF_000735185.1. Taxonomy (NCBI): domain Eukaryota; kingdom Metazoa; phylum Chordata; class Actinopteri; order Perciformes; family Nototheniidae; genus Notothenia; species Notothenia coriiceps. The sequence continues at coordinate 480,145 of NW_011355591.1, forward strand.
GGGTGAAGAAGAGCTTTTCTTCTTCTATCGTGGTTGCTACCTGCTATAGAACAAAATCATTTCTCTTGCAGACGAATAAACGGAACAGAAGAGCAATTAAATTCACATTCGACCCATTTAAAGTAAAAAAACACCCATGAAGGTTAATTCTCCCTTAAATGACCTCAGCCTTCTTCTTCCTTTTACATTTAGTTAAGAGTGATGTGTCCCGTTTCAGGTCCTCTCAATAGATTTCTTAACTGTGAAATGTACAGCTTGTCCCTCATCATCGTGCTGCATCACGGTGAGGAAGTAACTATGCAGCGAATAATCACTGTAAACATGATCACAATAATAATGATGGTAATTGCCTCGCTGACGCTGCCAGCAGCTCTCTAAAGCCCTGTTTGTTTTCTGATCCCTCTTCACAGGAGTCATTTTGGTCTAATGGTCTGTTTAATCTCCCTCTTTCTCTCTTTCTCCCCCCTTCCTCTCTCTCCATCTCTGTTCCCTTCTTCTCTTTGTTTGAAATGGAGCGTGCTGCACACTAAATGGAGGTAATAGAGGCTCCATTTTGCAGCTAAGAGGGTAATTTACTAACTCTTTGAAAAACATAATTCTCAAAACGGCATAAAAGGAGCAATTGTCCCTTTGTTATGCCATTTACCTAATTTAATCTGCCTTTGCTGTTATTTTAACTCTTGTTAAATGGCTTTTTGCGGTTAAAAAAGTTCAGAAATGTGATTTCAAACAACTGAAACATTAACACCTCCAAACAATTACTGATAATGAAAGATGTAGGAATAAGAGGATGCCTTTCAATAATATTTTTGTATTTTACCGTGAACAAACAAACTTTTTTCAAATGATCCTTTTCCTAAATGGAATGATAAACATGTTGTAAGATAAGGATAAACACAAGTCTTTAAATTGTCAGATATGAATACTTTCCTTTTAGTTTAAGAACCAACGAAAAAAATGTCCACGTTTAAATCAAACAACTCAGAAACCAACAGTATTTTGACAAACTGAATATTATTATTTTTTCTACTTGTAATAATTTATATTTATCGTCAGAACAAGAAGCTTACCGGCTTCTGAGTATAAATGAGCCCCAATTAAAGCCGTATCTGTGAGCCCTGGTTAAACCCTCCTCACTAATGAACGGTGGTAACACGTTTTAAAACCTGGATGATATTCATGCATTAGGACATTTGTCAGAAAGCTCATTGCCTGTAAAGAGCAATAATGTTTATCTTCCATGCACCTGCCTAACACCTAGCGCCTGGTTAGGTAATTGATCATTTATCACGTACAGCAAAGGACTGATTGACGTGTGAAGTGACCTTGTAATTAGAAGTCAAGGCTAGATTTAATCAACAAGGCTCAATATAAATCATCTTCTGGTGATGTTGAGTGGATACAAAAACAATTATTAAATTAAATGAAAGGATCATGCACTTTATTATTGAGGTGGTATGTTTGTGTGGGACTAAGAACACATGGATAATGAATGATACACATTGCACTGTGAGGCTGTATCGCTGATACACATCAAAATCTGCGGGATTGTTGTGTAAAATGTAGCATTTAAAAAACCGTTTAGTCTTTATGATATATCCACTTTGACTGCCAACCCTGTTATAAACAGCGGATATAAGAACAAGCATTCCAAAGCTTTCAGAAATATCTCGTTTTCCCCCTCTTTATTAGCTGTAGTTGCCACCTGCATGAGGATATACTTCTGGGGCGACATTCTGGCTAACTAAATTAGCTGAAGACGTGGTTTTACTTTAGTCTGCGTTTCCCATGTTTTTACAGATTTGGCGTCACCAACAGTTGGTCATGATGAGCCCCATTTGTCCTGAGAGTGGTGCCAAAGTAGTTTAACAAAAAAAAACGTGTTTAATATGTGAATAGTGTCCATTTTTACTAAGCCTGTCTCAAATGTAAACTCTTACAATTGACTTAATGGTAATCTTCTAAAACAGACTCAGGCCACATCGGCTCAGCTTTTTTTGGAGCTTGAGTCTGATGTGGAATATATGTTGGCATATATGTTGTTAATGCAACCATTTGCATGCTAAAAGCCTAATGCTGCTAGCAAGCCTAGAAAATAACTTCACTTTGTTGTTTTCAATCTTTAAGTGAACAATTGTCATCTTGTGAGAGAAAGACTCGCAGTGAAGAGAATAGTTTGTGTGATTTATATTTTTTGGTTTGGATAGCTTTTCTAAAAGGCAGAGAGATAGAAACCACTGGTGTAATTAAGCATTTAGACTTAATTACAGAAAGAATAATTGAATGGCTGAATTAATTAAAACCACCAATGTGCAAGATTTATTAGTTGGTTTTTAATTGTCTTTATTTGACTTTTAGGCAATCCATTTGGTCTGACTCTACCTAATGAAACTGAGACTTGTGCTGTGATGTTAAAGCCCGGTTTCCAGAAAGGACTTTTGAACATTCTGCTGACACACGGCATCTCTTCAGAGGCGTTGGAGCGCAGCTACAGGACGACTGACAGACTGGCAGGCCGCTCTCTGTTTTTTTCCCCCAGGAGGAAACTTGTCCCTAAGTCAAATTAGATCCGCTGACATCTCCTCGGCTCTGCCTTCTTCTCGCGGTGTGTGTGGCTGAGCCTGCCGAACATCTGAAGCCTCAGATGACGAGTCGTGGGAACTGTGGAGGAAACTGTGGAGGAAACTGTGCCACGCTCCGTCACAGATGGCACCGCCAAACGCTTCTGAGAACATCATGCTCTGCCGAGGAAGCGTCAAATTGAATTTGTCGGAGGAAAACAGGTGTGCTGAGTTAGGTGCTGTCGTTTTAATGTGGCTCTCTGTCTCACACACACGCACACTGAGACACTTGTCAGCACACACCTATACACACACCCAAGAGTTAAGTCAGCCTTTTAAATATTTCAAGAACTATCCGTAAAAGAAACACTTGGCATCCATTTTTTTTAACCCAAAGTTCCTGCACCTTATGTTTACCAACAACACATAACACCTCAGTATATTTGCTACAATTTTAAATACGAATTGCAGCAATGAGGGCCTTATAATAATCAATAATCTGGTCTGTATGATCACATTTTAGTCACCTACACCTCTTGGTTTCCCTGATCAAGGTTTTTTCTAAAAGCCAGTGAAAAGTAATTGTTGGTCCTGTCAGTAGGGAAGCCTTTTAAAGAATGTCTTAGTCGTCTAACACTTACTACGATTTTGTCAACAAATCCATTGTTCATTTAATCAACAGATCTGTTTAACTAAACAAAAACAACAATCATACAGTAGCACGTTTCCTATAA
>NW_011355591.1:483481-484070 GCF_000735185.1 Notothenia coriiceps
TACGATTTTGTCAACAAATCCATTGTTCATTTAATCAACAGATCTGTTTAACTAAACAAAAACAACAATCATACAGTAGCACGTTTCCTATAACTTCTACATAGCAAAAATCCCCCCCAAGCCCCCAGGAAGTGCGCCGGACTCTGTGGCCATTTCTCAATCGCGAGGATGCTTGCTTGGTAGCACACGTCTTCCGAGTCACTTCCTTCAGAAGCTAGGCAAGAATCCTTTCTGGCAATCGGAAAACGAAGAGTGGAACAGGCTAGCAATTGTGCAGGTGTGCGTCATATGAGAGGCCCCGCCTTACATTTTCCGCCACAGATTTGGGGAAATTAGTCCGTGCGCAAAGCATTGTGGGGATTTGAAGGACGCGAAGTCTACCCATGTGCAGGAATTGGATTGGAACAGTCCTTCGGCGGCACTCAATGACGTAGTATCCTTGAAATATTGTCTTGGAAGCCCGTTTCCTCGCGATTGAGAAACGGCCCGTGCCCAACATTCGTTGTGTCCAAATGGCGATACTGCAACTTCCGTATCAGTCCGTGACGTCAACCGGCCCAAAACAACTTTTTCCCATTGACTAACATTG
>NW_011355591.1:484079-494341 GCF_000735185.1 Notothenia coriiceps
TAGTAGCGCTAGCTTTAGCTAACGTTAGCCAACGAAACGAACTGCCGAGTAAAATTGGAAAACACTGGTAATTAATTATTCTATAATTTGTAAAACTACGGTGTTAAAAACGACAATTTCAAAAATACAGATTCTAATGGTCAGATATAGATATACAGATACTAAAGATAGGCAGGTACTTGCTTTTAAGCAGAACACAGGGGGAAACAAACTTAGCGGGAGTGTTTACGTGTTCGGCGTAATGACGTAAAACGGCCTCGACAATTTCTGTAGTCCTATTCAGCCATTCGGTAACAACCATCGTTTTTCAGACACGTAAACTCTTCAAAAATCCCCAGTGGGGTCACTGCTGATGTATTTAATGTCGTAGAACAAAACGTCAATTACCTCTTAAATTTGTGTCAACCACAGACCTTATTTCGAGCTATTTTCCAAAACCCTATGGAAAAAATGCATTGCTTTTTGAGGAAGGAACCGGAAGTGCTAAAAATGCTAACTTACTTCCGGGTTTTACGACGCGTCACTGCGGCTCTCTATTGGAACGAGTTCTTATTATATATCCATGATCCACCCACAAAGGTGTTTTGAGTTTGGAGGATTTAGAACGTCTTCTTCAGTGGTGTTTGGGACATTTGACTACACACAACTCAGCCTGAGAAGCACTGTAATCAGCCAGAATAACTCAAAACATGTGCGGGTGTGCAGAGCCTGGTTATTCACAGCTAACATGCTAACATTTACACATGGTAGAGGATGGATCAAACTGATCCATATGATGACAAAGATCTCTTTGGGTGAGTTTGGTTTGGGTAAAGATTTGTTTTTTGTTTTGGGCCCAACTCCATCTGCTGTTGAGGACCATGTGATATTGGTTGAGCGCTAGAGAAAAAACTAAGATGCATTGTTTTACCAAACTGCTTTTTCTATATGGCAGATAGTGTCGTTTCATTCCATCTGTAATTAGCATAATACAAAACTAATTATAGCAGTTTTTGTTAGAAAAGGAAAAGAACGCATCAGATGCATGTCTATTTTAATATTTATTGAATCTACAAATTAAGAAAAATGACAACGAAAATGAAAACAAGTACGTACATTATAAAGTGAAAACATGCCCGTTACACATCCTGCCTCCCCTCACACCTGGTTGATATTCAGGAGCTCCAGCAGCCGCTTCAATACGTGTCAAGATTAGCTCGCTCCCCTGGGTCGGCCAATCACGGTTCACGGTACATGACTTGCCAAACTGAATCACCCAATCCTGAGCGAGAGAAGAGCCGGAGCGATGAGACAACACTTGGTGTCTGATGTTTGTGTGTGTGTTTGTGTGTTTAGCTTCCTGTTAGTATTTTGTGCATCTGTTTTCAAGATATTGGATATGTTTTGTTTTTTTCTCAATATTTGCATGAATGTATCTTTCTCTGTGCATTTATGAGTTTGAGTTTTTGTGTGTATTTCCTGGCTTGCATTAGATTTTTTTCTACACGTGTGATAACGTGTGTGTGTGTGTGTGTGTGGCCCGTATCTTCCGTGCCGCTGTCTGCCTACAGATGGGATGTGTCACATGCTGAGTGGACAGNGTGTTAACACATGAATGCATGCATGTGTGTGTATCTGTGTTTGTGTGTGTGTGTGTGCGTGTGTGTGTGTGTGTGTGTAGCCCGTATCTTCCGTGCCGCTGTCTGCCTACAGATGGGATGTGTCACATGCTGAGTGGACAGGCATATTGAAGCAGGGGAGGGGACAGATGGGGGGGGATAAACGGGATCGGGAGGGGGGGTGTGTGGGGGAAGAGATGTGGTGGTCATTTTAACATGACTCAGCGTTCCTCTGACCTTCCCCATACGACTGATGTCTGATGTAGCCGCAGGAGGTCCGCTTCAAAAGCTGTTATGAATATTCAATGTTTCCTCTCTCCTTCCTCCACCAGGCAATCCATCATTCATAAACACGCCTTCACACCCTGCTGGAGGGTGTGTGACTCCCCGTGTGTGTTTCCTATTTTTGCCAAATGTGCGCATCGGAAGTCAATGTGAAATATTCCCTTGCAGGGATTTTAAATATTCAGATCATTCCAGTGTATAATAATTTGTTTGCTATTTCTGCCACGTCAGGCTGGTAAATCCAGATTTACCCGCTTATGTTGACAATACAAATGTAACTTCTGCGATTTAAGAACATTGCGTCAAAGCATTCTATACAAAAAATCAAAACCCACTGTTTTAAGTCTTCACTCTTTGATTTTTATATTTAGTTGGGTAGCTAAATGTCAGAAATGCATCATGGTTAGCTTGTTTTTCTTATCTTGAAAGTCAAATTGTGAAAGTGTAAAAAAAAGTCCACTGTGTTCTTTTGAAATGTAATAGCAAGGAAAAGCACAAAGAAACAATTGTAAATATCGAATTAAGCTAACAATGTTTTACATCAGTGGTTAACTAATTGTAAAGTTAGTTAGTAAATTTAAGTATACAGATATCTTTTGTTTTTCGTAGATAAAATTCGAACTGCATACTGACACTAATTGTTTATTTTACTTGTCCTTCTTTTAGATTCCTACCTGCAGTAAAGGAAGCTGAAGATAAAACATCCCAGCATGCATTCTGACTTCTGGGTATGTGTCTTAAATATCTTATTAGGTAGCTAAATCTAACTGGGAGGAAATATGCTAACGGCAGTAAAATATAAATGTGTGTGGACTTCCTTTATGTCTTCAGGGGTCCATTTGTCAGCAGTATAACAGCATGTGCTTACAAAAGTACCTGTGTGCAAGTTTGTGTGAGTGTGTTAGTGCTGTATTTGCATTCTCTCTCATTGCACTAAGCGCTGAGCTGATATATTAGCTCAGTAAATCTTTGTACACCTTTTAGGTAAATCAGTCGTCTCATCACAGTAAACAGGAGAGCAGAAAGTGAACACACACAGCTGCTGCTATCTCTGGTTGTTCAAGACAAAATAAGACCATTTCAAACACAATAACACTAGTAATCTGTACTCAAACTGAAAAAGGAACCGTCTTTCCCTCGGTTATTTAATTCCAGCTGCTCTTTAAACTGTATCTGCAGACAGAAGGTCAATATTTGCAATTTGAACCCATTTTCAAGCTGTTTTTACCTCTGGGAAGGTAAAATTGGATGTTTTGTCATGTCTGGGGAGAGGCGTAATACTTTAAGGCATTGGATGTAGTTTTCCTCTCGGACGCTGTTTTACTGTTAAAAGCTGATTTTCATTGATATGATCAAGAAAAAATTCAAAAGCACTATATGGGTACCCTTATCATTATCATTATATTACCCTAATATCAGCGTCACCTAGACAGTTTTTTAGGTCAGTTAAAGATGAAACATTTATAATTTGTCTAAAGGTAAACCAGACTTTTTTTCTGCACAAGTTTAAAAAAAAATACGAATCATGAAAAATGATATCAACTTAATATTTAAGGTTTAAATCAAGCAGTTATTTCCTTGAAAATACTTTTCTTCTTGTTTAAGCACTACCAAATCAATATGTAATCTTTTCCTTTAAACCCAATGAAAATGACGGGGGCTAGCTTTTGTGTTGCCTTTACCAATTTGCAGATAATCACCATAACCAACACACAGCCACAGCCATATTATGACCAAATGATAGGGCATGTAAGCAAACAACTCCCCTCTTTCACATCCAGCAGATCAACAATTTGACAAAGGTGAAATAAGGTGCAACCAAGAAAAACAGCCAAAGATAATCTGATGTTTAAAGGCTGACAGAATGGATGTTTCTATTGGAATAAAGACACACACACAGTGACAGTGAAGCACATATTCACTGATTTCAAATGAAACAAAACTCAACGTGGGCCCAGCGTTAGTGGACAGCAGGCGAAGAAGAAGCTGAATCATGTTCCGGGTCATGTGACGAGAGTGGACACGGCTGTCAGGGCTCGTGTGTGTTATAGTTTAGAGCAGGGGTGGTGTTTTTTATTTTTTGCAGGCACATGTGTGGTCTCTAAGAGTCTGTACAGAGTTTGTGTTCGTGTGTGTTTGTAACAGAGATGAGTTTGTTGTTTATGCATGTGTCTATAAATGTGACATGGAAATGACTCTGTGTCTGAGAATGTATGTTTTTTATTACCGTCTGTTCATCTGTTTTTGCAGTGTGTGTTGAAGTTTTTTAAATTTTTGTGTGTGTGTGTGTGTGTGTGACACAGATCGTTCCTGACAGCATGCAGAGAGCTGGCACACGGCTGTCCTCTCCTCCACCCACAGTCCTGTCTCACACGGTAAACGCATCCTCACTTTACGTCTGTTTTCCCCAATGAGACTCAGGACGACTGCTCAGACACACACACTTCTACACACACACACACAAATAGAGACACACACAGTTCAGATGGTGCAGAGCCAAACAGAGAACCTGGAACGAAGTGACAGAGTGTGGACCGTAAACTGTCCTGTTCAATTCCCACATCACCGTCACAGCGGGACCATTGCTCTAATGGGGGAAGGCATCTCCGGTGAAAAACAGAACCCAAAACACCTCCTAAAGTTCGACTTGATTTTGGATTGGAGAAAGATGGAGTGTCAGTGGTGTATTAGGACATGTTCCAAACTGTAAGGCATATCTGGACGACATTGTTGTCTATTCTAATGACTGGTCTAGCCACATGTCTACCTTAAGAGAAGTTTTTAAATGCTTGTCGGCCGCATCCCTAACGCTTAACCTTGCCAAATGTGAGTTTGGAAAAGGTACCGTTCTCTACCTTGGTCAGCAGGTTGGTCGAGGGCAGGTGTGCCCTGCTGATGCAAAGATCAGGGCAATTGCCTCCATCCCAGTGCCATCCACCAGGAGGGAACTTCGCCGCTTCTTAGGAATGGCAGGGTACTATCGCCGTTTCTGCGAAATGGTGCGTAGAGCGGAATATGAATACAAACTGCAGATTCGCAAGTTAGAGATAGAAGCTGAGAAAGAAATCACGTTAAAGCGGCTTGAAGTTGATGCCCTGAGAATCTCTTCAGAGCAGACATTTGAGAGGTCAATACCTTCGCATACAGTCTCTCATACAAAAAGTTTTGATGTTAGTAAAAATATTGCTTTGGTGCCAACTTTTAGAGAGTCAGAAGTTGACTCATATTTTTGTGCTTTTGAGAGGAATGCTACCGCACTAGTCTGGCCTAAAGACATGTGGCCAATCCTACTGCTTAGTGAGGACGTAACAAATGGGGTGTTGACGCAGCACTTTTACACGTGATAGGGCAAAGATGGATTTTTCTGTCATCAATTTACACCAAATGTATAAGGCCTCCGTCAATTAAAAGGTACTGTTAGAGCCAGTATTTTGATTTGATAAGAAAGGCCACCTAATTGTGACGTCTGTAGTCAACGCACTATAAAGGACTACATTTCCCACGGCTTCTGTGCTAAAGCCACAGTGATGGACAACCTGTTGAGAGACGCCGTTGATGAACAGTTTTTAACCGTACGCGTACATACAAATCGTACAAGTACCCTTTAAGTTAGGAAGTTATATAAGCATTATCAAGAAAGAAAGAATACCTAAGTTGTTATTTTATTTGAGTTTTGCCTATTTCTTTTGAATATTGTAAAGGCCTATTTTCTTTGTTGCATGTGCAAAAGTTTGTTATTTTATTTTGAGCAAACACATCGCAACATCATCTAATGTCATGCCTTTGCCAGCATAATGCAGGGCTGAGTGACAGAGAGATTAATGTATTCACATTTTCATGCTGTCCCTCAGGATTGTGGGTGGGTCCGATCCTACATCAAATAACTTCATTCCCTGTTTATTATTACATCTCATAGTCCGTTTGCATGATATGTCTCCAACCCTGATAGAGGCCAAACAGTTAGTTGTCCACAGTCCCATCATGTCTCTGCAGGAAGACATTTTCTTTGTTAAATAGTGCTCCCAGCCCTGCATGCACTCTAAAGTCCGACAAACATTAAATACACTCATGAGATCTAAAAGAAAATGACCGTAGAGTGCATGCAGGGCTGGGAGCACTATTTAACAAAGAAAATGTCTTCCNCAATAAATGGATGTTTTCAAAGTCAAAGAATAATCACATTTAATAATCGCAATTACAATTATTGACCCAAATAATCGAGATTATGATTTTTGCCATAATCGAGCAGCCCTAGTTTCATTTAATATTGAATAAGATACATCTTGTCTCTGATTAATGTTTGAATATTTAACCATAGGATCTCTCCTAAACTCAACCAATTGCTCTGAGTTGCCTACCATGAAAAATGTGGTGATTCTTTAAGTGTCTTTAGCGAATATTGTGATGAAATGCGTTTAGTGTTTTGGTAATAGTTTAAGAATTAGCAATTTGCTAGACGGGTTCCTTAAAAAGTTACTTATTATATTGAAAAAAAGAAAGAACAGTCGGGACAAGATTTAATATTTGCTGCTGCAACATATTTCAATACTGTATACTTCAATAAAGAAGACACTGTCTGCAATTTGGCAATAATTATGATTTTCAAGTACTGTATGTCATTATGGTCATGCCAATAAAGCTTTTTGAATTTGTTTCCTTACAGTTACAAGGTGCTAAATCATGAAATGAAGATTTAGAAGTCATCATTTTGATCTTTCTTTAGTGAACAATTTTCTGCGACAATCTTTATCATGTAAAAAGTGTTGTGTTTATTATGCTGATACTAATGAAATCCGTCACATCTGAGTAATCCAGGTTAGCTGCTCAGCAATGTTTTATTCAAATGGTACTTTATCAAAACGTCTTGACTGTTGATCTGAGCGCTGGTTGAAGCCAGAAAAGCTTTTTATCTTTCGATCATTCGCCAGCCACAGATGTCACGGAGAGTTTTAACAGTGGAAGTTTAGCAGAGGATAAAAGGAAGGACTGTAATGCTTTGGCCTCTTCCTCCCTGATCGTTCTGCTCTTTGATCAGCACAGAATCGCTTTAATCACCGAGTACAAAGGCTGCATGCAGAACACTTGGTTAATTACGGCTGACACATCACAAGACAGTTACACAGCGCACAATGGACAGTGCAGGACAGAAGTGAATACGCTGATAAATCCTGCTGTCGGGTAGTCCAGGGGAAATTATCAAATGATATAGAAATATAATGGAAACATATGAGATCCACAAGCTTATATTAATCTTTGAATAACTTAGGATTTACATGCCAGCATTTACCGTTTAATATTCCAACATCCAGTCATATCCCTTTAATAAAATTCACTGAACTGTTTAAGATTTTTACGATTTGTCATTCTGGTTTCTGCAGAAATACATCGAGTGGATTTAATAGATTCCACAGTGCCCTTAACTTTTCCTGATTGAAACAGCATGTCTGTGAGGAAATGGAAAATGAACCTATGCAGCTACAATTAGTGGAGCACATAACCTCGCTCTGCATATCAGATTTTCACTTAAAGTTTATGGTTTCATACACCATTTCACAACAGGGGACACTCAAATGTAGCTGTATTTAATCATCTGTTTTCCCCGGTCAGATTCTGTCCACTAAAAGCACTTTATTAACATGTTCATGTTGTCGCTACGGTAAATATATGTTTACAGAGGATATGGGACACTCTTAACTCATCTTGCGTTGGGTTTAAAAACATACAAAAATTAAGATTGTCTATCTGAGGCCATACACATTTGCATTGAGGATAATTTAAACAGCTATATACACCCGGGTGTCCGTAGCTAACAATGCTATTTACACCCGGGTGTCCGTAGCTAACAATGCTATTTACACCCGGTTGTCCATAACTAACAATGCTATGACACCCGGGTGTCCGTAGCTACTGTTTTGGATGTATAGGTATTTATGGAAATGTTTCCTTGATAACTTCATTCCCTTGTGCTGCTTCGTCAAATTGTAATTCCCCTATGGTGGATGAAATGAACCATTCAGTAACATTATTCAATTAACATTTTATATAAATGTTATTTGATTGCCATATTAAAACTAGGGCACATTTTCTACTCACATTATCATTGAGTTATGCTCCTGGTTGGAGAGACCTGAGATTATCTTCGTGCAGAGTGATTCCTCCGGCACTAAAGCCAGCAGAAGGTGAAGATATCTCTGTAGATTCACTGGGCACAAGGAAAGGAAGCAACGCGTAAATGGTTTTGGGGGTGGGTGGAAATAGCCGAATAGTTGCCGTGTGTCTATTTTCACCCAGGTGCAAATAGACACTCCGTACTTATATATACTTCACTGATAAATATACCTATAATAATTACCATTATTACCAGGTAGTATAGTAACCTGGATTGGGTGTCAACATCAATATTCAATGATAGCTGCATTACTGCATACTGTACTGTATTCTGCCAGCTGCATTAAGACTTTAAGGATCCGTAATGTTTATATCGTAAGCATTCAAGGGTAGTAAACATCCCAAACAAACACTATTAGACCGAGATCTACACCACTCTGGGACGCTGCAGCTCATCTCCAGGTTAATCTGCACAGTGTCTAACACAGTTTGTTTCAAAGCAACAGCTCCATTCAGATCTTCTCTGTGTTTACTGTGTTTTCTCTTTGCAAATGTACAGGAAGAAACTCGCAGAGACACAGATATGAGTGACTCTTCTCAGGTCAGTCTGGTTTCTTATTATTGTGTACTGTTGGTGCCTGTACTCCCTCAAAATGTGTTTTGCGTGGGCTTCAACAAATACAAAAAGAGATACTCCCGTTATGCGTGAGGTCAAACAGCACCAGGAGCTGCATTATGTTTTCTCAGCTTTTTCACTGCTTCATGTTTTTTTAACAGCTGTGGTTCTGGCAACTCAAGATTAGACCCGAGAACGGACCCACTTCATTAAATTCACTTTGCAAAAGTACTTTTTCAGCTGTTACGCTCCCAGGAAATGTTTACTGAGAATTTCTGCACATGAATAACACAAGTTCCACTGGTGGAGCTCATTGACCCCATTTCAACAAAAACTGTCCCAGGGGTGTAGGGAACTCAGGAAATAAATCAGGAGCTTTGCACAAACCTTTTTGCATTTCCACTGCAGCTGAAGGACCCTGGAGATTAGGTAGTACCCAGGAAGGTGCTACTCTAGGATACAACAGGAAACACACAATTAGCCATTATTGTTTATTTTCCAGTTAACTCCACATAGGGAACAAATAGATGAGGTAACTGAAGTATCTTTGTATTGTCATTTTTAAAAGGGGCCCTATAATACACATGCTCAGGTTCATATTCATATTTTGTGCCTCTACTGTGATGTGTTTACATGCTTTATTTTTATCATACTGCCAGCACCTCTTTTCACCCTCTGTCTGAAACCAGAGCCCTGTCTGCTCTGATTGGTGAGCTGGCCGGTGCTGATGTGGTTTGGCAACCGCTTAGAGTTGTCCCGCCCCTTAGCCCATCACGTACAATGTGTTGGAGCGTTAGCCAAATAGAAGCGCAAATGTTACATAGTGATGTCATGATGTACCATTTACATGCACAAAAACGTATGCAACACACTGCAGGAAAGGGACAACCCCATAAAGCATATCTTTAAACTACTCGATGGCTATATTGTTTAAACATCAATAACAATACAAGAAATTCCCTTCTAAAGTGCTTATATTGATACCAGCGAAAACCAAGGCTCGTTAGCAGCATCAGGTTTGTGTTTGACCAATCACAACATTTGATCCAAAAAGCCCCACCTTGAGAGTTCCTGAACCATTTTGAGGTACAGTGCAGTTATCTGTCTTATTGGACTGCTTTTCCATTTGATTGAAACGTTTTGTAATAGTTTGTAATAAGTTTGTCTGCTTCTTGTAACACTTGGATAGTTAACCCAAGTGAAAAAGTCAGATACAGTCCAGTTAATAAGCCTTTCCTCTTAAGTAACTTATGTTGACATATTCAGGGCACTGAGTTCAAGAAGCTTAACATGCAGTGACTCATATCCCATAACAGGGAGAAAAGAAGGGGCACCACAGTACAAACAAGTATATCAAGTTAGTGTTGTCAAATATTGTATACATATTAACTCCCCACACACCTCACATGGACTTTAAAAGAACACATAATAAGTATGGTTAAACTGCTTTTCTGACAACTATTGATCTGTCAAATGTGGCAACACCTGGAAATAGAGCATGAACCTTAGCTCAGAAACTAAATGCAAGCCAATCTTATCAAATCAAAATACTGGCTCTAACAGTACCTTTTAATTGACGGAGGCCTTATACATTTGGTGTAAATTGATGACAGAAAAATCCATCTTTGCCCTATCACGTGTAAAAGTGCTGCGTC
>NW_011355591.1:494374-515053 GCF_000735185.1 Notothenia coriiceps
TTTTTTTTTGAACAGTATGTTTTTAAGAGTTGATTACCCTGAACTTTAAGTATAATTCAACTGAAAACCAAAAATAAAAAAAAATATTTAAAAATAAAAAATAAAAAAGTAATAATAATAATAAAAAAATAATCGTTTTATTTCGATTACGTTGTTTTCGTAATCGTTGCAAGCCATAATCGTAATTAAAATTAAAATACGATTAATTGAGCAGCCCTAAATTAAACCACATTTAATATCTTACCTTTTTTAAGTGTTTTTTAGCCTAAAAGTAGCTACTTGTACGATGCTTACTCCGCTATCCAGTCCTACATAAACACATGTTTTAAATATTTGTTTTTATTCAGTTTAACACTTAAACATACCCATAACTCCTCTTAATTTAAACCTTGGAAAAGTGTGTTTGAAATTGCCCTCCAGAATGAAGCATACATTAGAAGCGTTTTCCTCCAGGTTGATGTTTGTTAGGGGCTTCCAAAAATGATAAAATCACGTTTGCAAAATGTTTTGATGTTGCTATGGTTTTGGGTTTGGTTAAGTTTGGGGAAAGAGTATGTTTTGGATTAAAAATAACTACATGGTTAATCTAAGGGGAACATACAATAACTTCATTAATGTTAGGGGACCAGAGTTTTATTTTCCTTGACTTCATTCTGCTACTGTTTATTCCTATTCCTGCTGACTGTTATCATACGGTAACCAGTTTTCAGGCTAAGACTTTGCTCAACAACTAAAAGCTATGAATATGTATTTTATAGTTGTGTGTAGTGTATTTTCATCATCCATAAATCATCTTCCACTACCACCTTGTTAATTTCCTCATGAGAGGGGATTCCCTGCAGTGAGCATGAGAATGAACATATTACAGTACGTCGGGGACAGACAGATTAAAAGTGAAGATGGAGATGAAAGGTTTCTTTAGGAGCTCAAACATCACTTGTGTGGTTTCAGCTCACATGAGATCAGCCGGCTGAGCGTTCTGACAGCCTGGAAACATCGGACTCAGTCAGAGGAGAAATGCTTTTCGCTGCTCTGTTATTTCTGACTTTAGATGTGGTCACGGCACAATGTCTTTCTTTTCTGCACAGCTGCTTATTAGCTACTGGGAGATGTTTGCCTGCCGGGGCTCTGACAGCGTAATCCTGCACATGAAAACCGATCACTCACCTTATAAAAACGGGCTCAATGATGGTCTATAATTTGCTGTCGGGGGTATGATGGGCCCCGACCTGCCCGTCCACAGAGTTTACACAGAGATCAGACCTGCCTGTGCCAGGACTGCCTCATTAAACAGGCTCATGCAGAAATCCAGAGAGGCACGCTCAAACTGAGAGAGACATGATGATGAACACACATGCTTCACATTAACTCATTGGATCGCCAGCCAAAAGTAGCTACTACAGTAGATCATGTTTGTTTAAATAAACCAGAATTACGAGTTAGTGTAGTTTGATATCTACGAACAAACAAAGAGAGGCAGAAACGAGAAACACCTTATTCTGTTTCCAGTTACATTTGAACCATTCAGAGCTCTTTATTTATTTAAAGTCATTTTCCTAAAATAGTTTCATCCAGTCTCAGAAATAAACAATATATATTCTGTCAAATTTATGTTGGTATAAAATAAATAACAGTGTTAGTGCTTGCTAAGGACTCGATCGCATGTTGGTCTGTGGTTTATTTTAACAATAGGTATATATTTTGTAAACTATATAGACTATACAGTATATGGACTTTAACATCTCAACTATTGGAAGGATTACCATGTCTTTGTTGATACATTCTGTGTCCTCAGAGGATAACCCCTAATGAATTTCTAAATGGTCTGATTTGCTTTCTACTGTAGCACCACCACAAGTTTGATATCTGGGTTTTTTGGTTTATTATATCAACAACTATTAGATGGATTCCCATGGCATTTAGTTTGGACCTTCATGTTCCCCTTTGGACGATCCTTTGACTTTCCCTCAAAGCTCAATATCATGGAAAACTTTAGTCCCAAACTTTGGTTTATGATAAAATCTTAATCTAACCCGCCTCAGTTGTACGGTCTTTACCAGGGCCAAGTGAAATGTTAGGGGTGCTAAATACATTAAGCACAACTCTTTGATACCATAGGTTTGCATACAGTAGGTTTGATTTCTATAAAAGACTGACTACACATAAAACAATAAACAAAAGAATGCATTTTTATTCATCACTGCACATGCACAACTACAGTTTATATGTGGGGTAACACATATGTTGCCAGAGTAGCTAGAGGGGGTCCTGGCTTATTGTATTAGGGGCACTGGCCCCCTCTTAGCGCTGCTGTTGACTCTGTGACCTCAGGATTACAGGGTGTTTTCATTCAGCAAGACATTTTGTTTTTATTACCCAATTAAGGAACATTTCAGTAAATTAGATTTGTAAAGGACTCCTGCACTTTAAGCTCTCATGCACCAATCGTTTTGCTTTACATTACATTGCATTTAGCTGACGCGTTTATCCAAAGCGACTTACAATAAGTGCATTCAACCAAGAAGATACAAACTTGAAGAAAACAGAATCATATAAGTACATCAGGTTTCATAGAGCTAAATACTTCAAGTGCTACTCAACTGGCTTTAGATAAGCCAGTCCTTTATTAGTATATAAGTGCTTTGTTATAAGATGTGTAGGCTTTCTGCTCTTCACAACAGAGATTCAGCCAAGAAACCTGATTGCTTTATCATGCAGTTATGGTGGTTGTAGAGGCAGGGTGGTCCAGGTCCTTCAGAAGGTTAAGAGTTCAACTCCTGCAGCACACAATGTGTTTGAACCTGTGAATGTTTTTGAGCAAGGCATTGAACCTTACATGTGCTTCTGTGCAGGTTTAACTACAGATCTTTTGTAAGATGAGTCCCAACATGCAGTGAGGCAAACATGTTCTACAACTAGAATACATGTAGACAACTAACTACCTCTTTCAGTAACAGGCCGGTAGTAGAGGTCAAACTCAAGGCACATTGTCTCGTGCCTTTCATGCCGTTCTCATGATCGCAATATTTCAGGAATGCCTGGGGGAATTTCTTCAAAATGGGCACAGACATCCACTTGGATTCAAGAATGAGCTGATTAGATTGTGGCGGTCAAAGGTCAGGGTCGCTGTGGTCGCACTTTACACGTTTTGGGCTATTACTAAAGAATGTATTCACTAATCTAGGCAATTTCACAAAGATTTCTAATAGGATAAAATGATGACGTGATGACATTTTGGACGGACATTGATGTAAACTGCAACTTGATTAATAGAGGTTGTCATTTTACTTGGGTCATCTTTTGGAGTTTTTTATATTGTCCCATTACATAACTCCGTTTTTGGTTCGTCTTTCAAAATGCAAAACTGTGCTTATCTTATTCTACAGCGTGATCATAATGAAAATGGGCATTATATGGTTTTTGTATGCATCAGTGAGCTAATATACAAGTTATGAGGAGGGAGGATGTGTTTGCTTATTATTTTCTGCAGTACGGACGAGCTAATTGAGTGTAAGAGGACATTGTTTGCACCGAGCAGCGTGTGTTGTATTAGAGAGCCGTTCACTGAACAGCTGATGGTGATTTAATTAACAAGGGGAGGTTATCTGACGATGATGTTTGACATGCACAAAAACACACATTATGTTCTGTTCTTTCTACGTGCTGCAAGGTACATTTATTGACACCGAGGTTCTTCTGAGACCATGATTTGTAGATTGATATTTAAATGTATAAATGTATAACCAATGGCAAGAAAATAAAAAAATATTTTTGCAGTTATGTTGAGAAAAAAAATGTGTTGTGTAGTAATGTTATCTGTAGGAGTCTGATGTATGTCTCGGAAAATAAATGTTATTCCCAGAATGGAAAGTTTAGAGTTGGTGCATACCTGCATTTCTAACGGTCTCCCTAATTACTTGTCCTTTGGTTTGGACTTTGACATAAGACTATAAATGAAAATTTGTCGAAGGATTTGAGACCAAACGTGTGTTTCTTAAAAGACTTGAACCCTTGACTTGATCGACCTCCCAAATCCTTGAACTTTTCTTAAAGGACTTTTGACTTGCCTTGGATTTGTCTCAACTGACCGTGAATTTAGAAGTCATTTGGAGTTGTCTTAACTCTTTAAATATTGTGTATCTTGTGACCTGAGCCAAAGTTAAAACAGGCTGACTGAATACATCACAGTGTCCTTAACTCTGGGTATGTGTTTATGTGTCAGAGGAAGAAAGAGTCACGGTGTGAAAGTCAGTCAATCACTCAGTTTATTTTGTCTTTTAAAGAGCTGTGTTCGTAAGTCCACACATGTCGGTGTGTTTGTGTGTATGTTTGTGTGTCTGACTGAGGGGGAGTCACAGAGCGAGCGAGCGAGTCAGTCTGTCTATTTTTCTGTCAAAGTGACGACTCTCTCTAAGACATCTTTGCCTTATCTCATGTTGACTCACAGTAAGGCCCGACTCAAGGTGTTTCCACCTGGGCCAAGCACACACACATTACACCCCTCAGACATGACACGGTCACCTCAGCAGCTGTCTCATAGAGGGAGGGAGAGGAAAACGAGAAAGAGATACAAGAAGAAAGCTGTTTGAGGACACAGTCATCAGAGGTGTGTGTGTGTGTGTGTGTGTGTGTGTGTGTGTGTGTGTGTGTGTGTGTGTGTGTGTGTGTGTGTGTGTGTGTGTGTGTGTGTGTGTGTGTGTGTGTGTGCTGTGTGTGTGTGTGTGTGTGTGTGTGTGTTTGTTGTGTTGTGTGTGTGTGTTGTGTGTGTGTGTGTGTGTGTGTGTGTGTGTGTGTGTGTGTGTGTGTGCTGGTGTGTGTGTGTGTGTGTGTGTGTGTGTGATGTGTGTGTTGTGTGTGTGTCTCGTCCCGGTTACTTGCATGATAATTACCTGAGCCGCTTCTGTGATTAGGACTCACATCAGAGCAGAGCGCCCACGACGGCAGGCTAAATGCAGCGACTGGGACTTGTAAAAGCACAAAACCCAGTACAGGACACAAAGTGAAACTCACACGAAAGCACACGCGGATCCGCGCGTGCTCTCTCTGCTTTCTGTCTGCAAGAATAAACAGAGGCTTTTAACAACTTGGTCCACGTCACAGTCGAAAATGCCTTGAGTAGTCGTCAGGATTATGGGCAGCCACTTTAAGATAGGGCAATAGGAGCCGAGATTAAAGCTCACACTGGGATGCCCTTAATACATTTACTTTTTTTAAGAGGGTGGCAGCAAACGGTATCCCATTAGGTTTAAGCTATTGCAGTGTATTTTCACCATAGACAAAGTGATCCTATGTTAAAGGCTGACCTGTCATGCAAAATGACCTTTTGTACGTGCTCCTATCCTATACATTGAATGTGTCCCCGGGTTTCCAGGGAACGGTCACGCAAGTGCGAAAACACAACCCTCCTCTATTTTCCTCCATACCCAATCTCTTAAAAGGGCCTGCAACGGATCTGATACAGACTGATCCGATTTGAACACTTCTATGACGTCACAGAAGTGGCGGCTACAGCTATTGGGCCAAACCCACCCAATCAGGAGGGCAGCCACGGACATTGCCGTTGGAAAGCCGCTGGAGACGCCTGTAGTACATATTGCCAGGCCTGTAAGATGTGCTTGTTCTCACAGAATCAGCCCATGCAAAGACAGTGGTAAGTGAGCCGAAATGAGAATGGCTAAAATGCATGATCTGTTTGGTATTTTGAAAAAATAAAGTAATAAATATGCCTGTATATAGGTATGGTACCTACACTATATTATTTCAAATATAGCATGATAGTCCACTTTAAGACACGGTTTGTTGTTAGTTGACATGATCCTAACCCTAATGGAACCAACTTCTGCATATTTAACACAGTGTTAAATAGTATGATTTTTACTGCAATATTTTTATTCTGATTTGTCAGAGAAATCTACCCTTGGCCTTTCCTCATACTTTGGAAAACCACTCCACTTTGTTTATCTGCGTGGGTGCCATTCTATCAGTTTCGAGAAAATCTTTCTATCTGTTTCAAAGTTGTTGATCAGGGTTCTGATGGCACCTCTCCGCTGGCAATGCAAACTCCACTTGGAGGAAGAATCGCTTGTGTTGCCTCATTAACTTGATCGAAAGGCGTTACCTGTGTAACCCGAAACGAGGTGAAGCAGCTTCTCTAGCGCACACATTAGATGACCTTCGTGTTTTGAGATCAGAGACAGACAAAATGGCTCCCAGAGAACAGAGAACGCAGCATCAGGGCACTGTCATCCCCCCTCACACAGCTGTCAAATGGCAGAAGCTACACACACACACACACACACACACACACACACACACACACACACACACACACACACACACACACACACACACACACACACACACTAATTAGAAGGGGATGTCCTCTGTGTCCTATTGTAACTCCGCTCAGTAAAGTTAAACAAGGATCCACAACAGAGTCAGAGCCCACAGCATCTGTCTCCTGTGTTTATGGTAAACAAAGGGTACAGTGAACACAGCATGACACACACACACACACACACACACACACACACACACACACACACACACACACACACACACACACACACACACACACAGGTCTCTCCCCCACCTTCTAACAGATGTGCTCAGGATGAGTCACACTGAGAGCTAATTCTCTCCTACATTTCCCAGAACTGCAGTGTGTTGTATATTGAAGACACATATTACATGTGTGTGTGTGTGTGTTTGTGTGTGTAGCTGCAATCAAATCATATCAACCTTCTGTTCTACACATTTGATTAACATGCAGATATTTTTCACTGACAAAATACAGTTAGCCTAAAAGAGGACGTCTGAATTAGGTGTGTGATCAAATTATCTGCAAAACATTTACTCTATTGAAGATTACAGCAAAATGATGGACAGCGTTTCTAAATGAGTGCTTTCTATAGAGCAAAGTATTGAGCTCCTACTATTCATAAAGTAGTGGAAGAGGAAAGGATTACAGGAACAGTACCTTCAGTTTAATTAGTGTTTATGGTTTCTCATCTTTTCCTGATTTGAGATCACTATGATTACATCGTTGTTTGTGTTTAAGCTAATACTGTTTTAATAATCACTTCCTCTTAAAACCTCCATCTTAAAACATTATTGGAAAAGTATCTTAGGTAATTCATGCTGTGTAACAACCCGCATGGTGACATTAGAAGGAGGAAGTGACTGAGATTAGGGAGAAATCTGCATCATCGCTGATGATTTACAGCTTTCATCATTTGATCTCATTTAATCATCGCCTGATATATTAACGTGATGACACATAGGCTTAAGGTCAGTTAGACCTTTTGTATCCCCTATGTTGATGTGGCTGTACTGAGGCAGAGAAAGACACAGTAAAGAATAAGTAGAAACAAAGCGGTAACCTCCTGTGCGTAAACATTTCCATTTACCATTTCCATTTACCATAGAGCTCAATGTACATTTCCCAACTCGGCAACAGAAATAAACATCTCAACAGCCTGGTACAAAAATAGTTTTTGGGCGGTGGTGGCGAAGTCGATAGGGACTTGGCTTGGCAACTGGAAAGTCACCAGTTAAAGTCCCAAGAGACCAAGACCAAGTGCTACCGAGGTGTCCCTGAGCAAGGCACCGTTCCCTACACTGCTCCCCGGGCGCCGTTCAAAATGGCAGCACAATGCTCCTAACACTAGGATGGGTCAAATGCAGAGAAACAATTTCCTCACTGGGATTAATAAAGTATATCAAAAAAATTGTTGTTAGAGACACACTTTTTTGTTTTTCTAAAAAAAGCCAACCTAATATACCTGTCTGTAGTCAAGGGACTTCAATTCCCTCGACGCCAGCGTTGAACAGACACAGATAACGTTTAAATGATATCAAAGTTTAAAGTAATGTATAATTAAGGCTTGTCCATTTATGACACTAGCTTATAATAAAACTTGGATTAAGTGGAAATAAGAAGGAGCCATCTTCTCGGGGCTTCAGAATGCCTCTCTATGGAATACACAACTGTAGAGTAAACTTAAATTTTGTATCTGCCAATCATTGTCAGAGTATCTTTAGCTCTTATTTATAAAAGTGTAGAGTGCCTGTCTTTTGCCGACAGGAAAACAAAACAGACGCTGTAGATGTGATATCTGTTAATGCTAACAAGCATCAAGAGACCTGTAGATTTTTGGCTGCAGGCCTGTAATACCCGCTGGGGGTCCCGGGTGTTTGAGATACAATAAGATACGATTCACTTTATTGATCCCTGAAGGGAAATTCAGTCGTTGCAGCAGCAGACGTTAGACACGTGAATTAGTCAACCGGGACCAGGGAAATAATAAGGTCGGAAATATAAAATGCAATACTCCCTGAAATACTAATCATAATGTTGGTGTCTCGGTGATGTTAATATTACGGTTCTCCTTAATGACTACAATGGGAATTGTTCCATGATCGCAATCAACAGAATTCACAGGTATCACACCCACTCCAAATCATCAGAAAGCCCAAATAGTTAGCATCTCATCCCCCACAAATGAAGCACATTTTCTGTCCAATAACCCAATACAATCCTAAAATAAATACATTCTAAGAAATGTTCACAGTACCATAAATAAGCTGAAATCTCAACTGCTTTCATCACAGTAGGCTGGTGGTATCCTGGATTAAATATACTTAACCCAAATTGCTACAAATGCTTTTGTAGTTCTGGACAAAAATGCCTCAAATTTAAGTTATTTAGTCATTTCTATATTGAAAACTTGACCTGAACTTGTATTCAAAGTAAAGGCTTTGCAGTTCAACATGTTCTGTAATAATGTTGCACATGTGGGATAGGTGATAGGTCAACTAACCCAAATAGAAACTACACTAAATATTGATTCCGCCAATCTAGGCAAAGTGCTTACATTAACATTACACCTTATGTTTCTTAAATAAATCCTTACTGACAGTTTGACCCTGTAATTCTGACCCTATTCCTGTAGAATATCCACAGCTGCTCTCTGATTGGCTCAAAAGTAACAGAGGCTATTAGAGACTCGGCAGTGTGTTTCTTTTGTACACATTCAACCCAATGTTGTGAAACCTTGCCTATATATGAAGCGTGTATGTCTACAGCTGAGGTCAGAGGTCAGATAGGCCCGGTCAGACGGTCACTCTGCCTGCCCCCGCCTCCCTTTGTCTCCTTTGGGGACCTCTGGTGTTAAACTGACACATCTGTCGGGCCCCGGCTCTTCTTCACTGGAGCAGCGGAGCAGAAGGCATCGGAGATGAGGAGGAGGAAGAATGGAGCTCGTGCTTCAACACAAGACTCCTGACACACACTCCATCTGGCCCGTGCCTTAGCAGATGCTCCTGACAGAGACCTCCTACACACACACTCACACCGACAAACACACTTTCACCCACACACGCATGATAGAGACCTCCTGCAAGGACATGTACAGTATATACCTGGAAACACATAACTACACACTGAATTGTAAATACAAACTGAATCACACCCTATCAGTATCACAGTAACACCCTATCAGTATCACACACACACACACACACACACACACACACACACACACACACACACACACACACACACACACACACACACACACACACACACTAACACACTCACACACACACACACACACACACACACACACACACACACACACACACACACACACACCTACTGTACCTTCTGGCAGCATGCTTTTCCTCTTCATACCTCATAAGTCAATCAGTCCCTCCCACTCACAAAGAAAAACAATTAAAATGATTCACAGTCAGCTCCTCCTCCTTCACGTCTCGCCAAAATACCAACACTCCTTCCCCCCCGTCGTCGCCTCCCTCCCGTCATTCTGTCGCCTCCCCCACAGATCCCAGATCGCTGGCATTATTAGAAACCAACACAAGTTTGCGATTCAAAGCCAGGGCCTCTGAGCCATGTCTGGTTAATGTGGCCGCACACTTGCCCTTTCCACATTCCTGCATACCTGATGGCACACGTGCACCCACTCCCACAATCTAACAATGTGCCCGACAATTACAAACATTACAACTAACCACACCCTCAAATACATTTTGAGGGTAAACTTATTTCCTCCTAGATAACAGTTGCACTTTTAAACATGCAAGAAGTCAACAAAACGACTTGGTATGGCTTTCAAATAATTATGTTGGTTTAGTTATTACCTAGGTAACTTATATCCCTTGTATCACATTTAAATTACTGAAATACTGCACATTAAGGGACAGCTCAATCTTTGGAGTGTTAAAACATTTGTTATATATATGTTATTATATTTGTAATGGGAGTGTAAAGCTGCTGAAAGGACACTTGATGAGAGGTCCCCATTTTATTTTATAGTGTGTGAAACATGTCTGGTGGTTTCTCGGAGTACATCGGGGCCTTTAAGGACAATTGTTTCACCTCACGAAAAACTAAATGATTTAAACCCAGTGACTGCACAAACAACAACAAATGCAATCGAGACAAGCGATAATGAAACTCTATGTTTCTGGCTTGTTGCTAGGACGATAAAAATGGTTATTGCTCTGCTGGCTCTTTCTGAAATGAAAGGCGTGTGAGTACATCTTGTTCTCTCGTGGAGAAAAGTGCACTGAGATATTTATCCTCTCGTCAGGGACGTCACTAACCGTAGCAGAAACGTTGAGGTCTATTTAGGCCTAATTTAGAGAAGCAGTTCCTCTTGTGAAACTGAGGAAGGTGGCAATTATTTCAGGCTGAAGTTGTGCGTCTTGGAGTGCAAACAGGGGCCCTGTAGTGAGTGCCAATTACATCCAAAACATTGCAAAATAATCTAAAATAGTGAAGTCTTTTTTTGTCGTCGCCTTAAGAACTAAATTCCCTATGCAGTGTTCATCTTTGTATTTATGTCGTACGAATTGCATCCCACTGGGGCTACCCAAAATGCACTGATAGTCTCTTGTAAACACTCTTAAATCAATACCAGCGTATTATAAAGACTTGATGTTATTTAATGTCGGTGTGGGAGAGATGTGTGGGAACAAAGAAAAGATTAATGGCCAGAAAATATCACAAACGTGGGTTTTTCCCCTTGTATTGGTTCAATTAGCATGCTGGGTGAGAGGGAGGCCGCAACACGCTGAGCATCTGAATGTAGGAAGTGGAAGCTTAGGGAAGTTTTAATGGAGTGAATTTGTTTGTGTGTGTGGAGAGAGCTTATTGAGTGCAGCGAGGGAAATGGAGAGATGAGCGATAATGCTGAGTCATATTGTACCGAGTCGTTCTGACCCAGTTCTCACTCGCATCCTATTTGCCATCACAATTTATTCATTCGACACAGCGCTGGTACTTTTCAGAGATGCAGCTCTTAATAATGCATGTCGACCTAAAGTGGAATTGGGAAAGTGGAGCCCAAAAGGCGGAGAGATATTGAAAACACATCCAGCTCTCTATTTTTCTACACTCAACTCAACACTTGTATTAAATCCCCGCGTCCATCTGGGGAAATGTTTTATTCTGTAACATAAAATTGATAAAAGGTCACAGACTACATTTTAAAAATGGTCACAGATTAGAACATTAGTGTGTTATGAGAAGTTGTGTAAGAGATAATGTGAGTGTCGTTATCTCATTTTTGCTATTAGTCCACTACGTCCAACAAACAAACTAACAAAATATAATGTAACTGTGACCGTACATCCCCTTGTTAGTGGCAAAGTCTAACTCAGATGAGTTAGGTAAGCTTTTGGATGATTTTGAACATTTCTCATTTCTCAGTATCAGTATTCTTGCCCAGCTCTTAGTTTTTTTTTTTTTATGAGATGACTTTAAATGGACCCTGTAGTGAAAGTGAAATGCTGCCCCCTATATCTTTTGAGCTGGTTCAGTACTGCACATTGTACCATTCTTAAAAAAAAAAACCTAAACTAAAATAATCTAAATTTGGAATCAGCAAATCTTCAAATGTTCTGGTTGCTAGAATCCTGAAATGTCTGTCATTTTTGCAAAATACTTGATAATAAGAATAATTGCCAATAGGCTTTCTGTAAATCTATTTGTTTTATGTCTAGTTGTTCATAATGTATATATTTAATCCTTAGTTTGTACACTCCTTGATAAGGTGTTTATTCAAAAAGTATTAATTTGAAAGATATTGTAACTGTTAAAACTCTCCTATTAAGCTAGTGAAGTAATTAAAATGACTCCTCATACAGTATATGTGCTTATGCACTACATGTAGTTACTTCCCCCATGAACAAACACAGATGTCATTACTGATTTGACGATGTTAAACTGACCGGCAATAACAGACACAAGGAAAAGCTATTACAATTTAAAATGTAACATACAAATTCAGTTTTTAAAACATTGGTCTTTGTCTAATCTCCTCATCTGATGCTTTGCCAACAACAATATACTTTTCCCCCATGGTAACGTTGACTCCTGACTCTTCATCAGAGGCTGCTTATGCTGCTGGTGATCCAGGAATCAGATCTTATTCGGATTTTCAGCACAAGGCATTCTGGGTAAATGTGTCAGCCATGGCAGTGGTGGATAATGAATTGGGACATTCGCCTCCCACGCCTTCCTTATCTGAACATCACAATGAGGAAAATCAAGCTGACGTGTAAAGAGGCTGCTGAGGAGAATAGACAGGCACATCACAGCGCTGCATTATCCTCACCGGGTTCACACCAGGGCTGGAAAAGTTTGGAGAATCCAGGTAGATAACTTCAAGGGGTTTGAAAACTTCTTGCATCTCACAATAGAAACAATATCACCATCTGCATACATGATTCTGCAGACAAAGCAGGCTCTAAAAAGTCCAGTAAACCAAGTTTTAATTTGTTTTTAACAGAAACTTTGAAGGAACTCCAATCTTTTTTAACTTCAGAGGATCCACAGAGAGTTCTGTGTCTGTCTGAAGGTGTCGTTGCTCCAAGGCACATGTGTCAAACTCAAGGCCCGGGGCCCAAATCAGGCCCTCAGTGGATTTAATTTTGGCCCGCAGGATTATTTTTAATTACTATTAGATCTGGCCCGCCGGTATATTGCACACACACCTTCACCCTGAGGGTCTCCTCAGCTCAGAGCCTGACCCCAAACATTGATGAACTTGCACCCGAGATGAGATGCCAAGTATCTGGCTTGAACTAGCATCACAGAGCAGCAAACTGAGTTTCAATGGATGTTTCCTCTTGCCCTTTTTTTCTTGCAACAACAGGGCATGTTTTTTCTTTGAGGGAAATTGTTTTGTTGAAGCTGTTGTTGTCCTGTGGAAAAAATGTAATCATAAGAAATGACTCTGCAGATAGAGCCATAAGAAATGAATGCAACTGATTATTTCATGTTTAATGTTGTTTTTATAGGCAATAATTTAAGCTTTGTTAGTTCCAGGTTTAAGTTTTGCAATAAACATTGAACCAGTCCGGCCCTCGACTAGTACCCATTTTATTTTGGCCCACTGTGTATTTGAGTTTGACACCCCTGCTCTAAGGTTTACCTTCATTGCTAGGTACTTTGGCAGTTGGCATTAATATCTTTTATAGACATTTTTTATTAAAAAAAGTTTGTTTCCAATTTTGCTCTTTAATTATTAAAAGCAGTCTAAATTTCAACACCACAAATGGTTGTTATCTTCATTTCCGATTTGATAGAATAATACTCACGTTAATTTAAATAATAACACATTTGTGATCATATTTTCTGGCCATGCAAGAACCTGAGGATGAACCCTACTGACTTTGGGTATTTGGTTCCTTTTCAAACAGTGTCACGTGAGGTTTTTTGTGAAATATTTTCGACCACCACAAGTGGATTGTCATGAAATTCAAACGAAAAATATTCCATATCCCCAGAAGACACATCCATGCCTCTATTTTACCACCAGTAGTTTGAGATAATTTTGGATTTGCGTGAACTGCATCATCAAGTATTAAATGCCAATAAAATGTAGTACAGAGCTTGATATTATCCTAAGAATAAATTGTATTGACTTTGCTGTTCCCTGAACTTCTTATCCAGAGCTATCAATAGATCAGATAAAAAAAACGATTTCCCAAATACTTTGACTAAAAGATGCAAAAGTAATGATATTCCCATCAGCCTAATTTGTACTTTTTGTTTGGTGCTAATGATAATGTATATTAAGCACCTGCTAAACATCAGCATTGTATCTGGAGACCTGCTTTGGCCCTTGGCAAAATCTCTTTTTACTCAATATTTTGTAATTAGACAAAAAACATGTGTTATTAGTAGCTCATAATTATGAAAGACAATCTAGGGCTTTTTATCATGACGAATACCCTGCAAGTAAAAAGAAAAAGACAGCTCTGATCTTTGCACACCGCTCTTTTGTGTCCATCATCAGCTCTCCTCTTTAAAAAGGCCCTGAAGCAACACTTTGAATCCTCACCTGTCTACTTTGGATAACAGCGTCAGCCAAATGCTTAAAATGTAAATGCGATTCGTTTTTTCTACTTCCATCAGGGTATTTCTTATTCATCACGGTCCAGCTGCCTCCTTCAGGCCGACGGTGTGACGGCTCAGAGGAATCACTCAAGTTCCTCATAGTTTTGGGGCCTTTAGGGAAAATATATTTGCTTATAATGGAGGCCTTAGGGAGCTCAATAACACCACTACTGCACATTAGATACTCTTTAAACCGTAAGAAGGCAGTTTAAAGAAGCTCTGGCCGGTTTCAGCAGGGTCAGAAATCCTTCATTTTTGAAATAACACTTTTTTAAAATTCTACATGTCCTCAGGTACCAAGAATCGTTTGTTGTGGAAGTATCCAGAGTGGGTGCTAGGCAGGGGTATTATTATTTATAATTTCCTACCATTTACTTGTGATGGTTTAGAGAGCCAATTGTATCAAATGTACCTTACTTTCTCTCTGCTTTCTCATTATATTCTTTTCATTCCACAAAATATCACGCCGAAACAGCCCAATCCATCAGATCTGGGTCGGTGGAAAACAGAAATTGATTGTTCTGGCGAACCGAGACATGTTGTTTGTGAACTCTACAAGACCCAACCTAAAGTATGAGCAAGTCAGATTTATTCTGCTTTTCTAGGTCACCAACAATTGCAACCTTTTTGTACTGCTACCTAATGTCTGTTGCTGCAGGTCATGCAATCCAGTGTGAAGTCTGCTTTGTGTTTAAGTAAAGTCATGATTAAAAGATCTTACAGAGGTAATTTACACCTGATATTAACATGGATCTGTATCTTTTTCCATTCTGATTTCCATTTGCACTTCCTTTTGTTGCTGCACAAATTGTGAAGGAAAGCAGAGCTGGGAGACTTTTCGGTATTATTTAGGGACCGCAATGATGTGGCAAAGTCAGGGTAACCTGCATCTGAAGGTCAACACAAGGTAATCAGTGCCAGTGGAGACGCTTACCACTGGTGCTAGAATGGCTTTTTGTTCATATAAGCAGGAAGTGATGCAGTCAGGAGATGTTCACGTGTCATTAGCAACTAGCTGATATCAATCCACTGATGTTATCCGGCGCATCTGATTACCTTCTAATAGCTATGCATTTACACAGGTGGTGACATGTGTGTTTAGTTATCTAGATACAATATTCATATGCTGTTTGCATGTTAATACCAGGTGTGAATGGGTTCATAATGAGTCAGACAGACAACAGTGCTGTGTGGTCCGGTCCCAATTGAGAGTACATTTTGATTCAGGGGAAGATGTTTGAAAGCTGTTGTTGCCTCTTTTTGCACATTTATTTGTCACTGCTGCTTTAAGCTCTGTTTTGTATTGTGAAGCTTATAACTTTTGCAATCAATGTCTGAGTTGTATCAAAGCAGAAAAGAAATCTTCCTCTTCTTTAGTCTTTTCTTCTCCCCTGGATGGAGTGGATTAAAACTCTGAAATCAATGGTGGATCAGTGGGATTCCCCCGGTCCGTGTTTCATGAGAGGAGCAGGTGTTTTTAGTGTGTTTTCTGTTCTTTTGCATTTTTAATCCGACTGTTATCCTCTGTGAAGCTTTGACGCCTTATCAAACAGGACCCTTCTGTCCTAATGTTTCTGAGGGGGAGTTTTCTCGTGTTGCAAAGCAGATCACAGGGCAGATCCTTTTGTACGAACCTGCTGCACAAATACAGTTTGGTTGATTGATGATCAAAGGTTGAGGCAGGCAACCCCCTCAGGTTCAGCCAATCAGTGTTCAGCTCTATATCTGACCTGTCAGCACACACTCAGGGAAAAAGTCCAACATTTGATCTGCCTTCATGGCAACTGAACTTTAGACGCATTAAGGCATGTTGGGGGAGTTTGGGAAATATGGGGGGGGGGGTTATTTGTTGTGTGTGTGTGTGGGTGAGTATGTGTGGGAACTGGGAGTAAGTTCACTGTTGTGCTCCTCACAATGGATCATAAATTAAGGAGATGCCCCCTCAGGCACACTTGGTACACACACACACACACACACACACACACACACACACACACACACACACACACACACACACACACACACACACACACACACACACCTCCATGCGACCCTCAGAGAGGAAGAGTTCAGGCTGCAGATGTCTGTTTGTCGGAGGTGTTGAATATGTGTGAGTGTGTGTTTGTATGTGTGTGTTGACCCCCCATGACCCGAGCACAAACCTTGCAAACACACACACTTTCACCTCCCATAATCCCGACTAACCTCACTGACACACACTCAAACAAAAGCCGCCCACCCTACAAAGCTGCGAGGCTTTGTTTCCTTTCTGCTTCCTGTTTGGGTCACTCCATCCCAACGTGATACTAGATGAAGGTTCAACTTCTTTTGTTTTTGTTTCACAGCGAAAAGTTTGAGTTTTTATTTCTGAAGCTCATTTGCTTGTTGCTGTTTTCTTTTCCATTTAGTCCAACTCAGACTCTCAGAGTAAGTGTACTTGCTGAAACAAGTGTCAAAATAATAATAATAATAAAATAAAATC
The DNA here is from genome assembly GCF_000735185.1 of Notothenia coriiceps. Taxonomy (NCBI): domain Eukaryota; kingdom Metazoa; phylum Chordata; class Actinopteri; order Perciformes; family Nototheniidae; genus Notothenia; species Notothenia coriiceps. The sequence goes on from NW_011355591.1 coordinate 511,285, forward strand.
CTCTCTGTTTATTATATAGTTGCAACAATTAGTTGATTTATCAAACTATAGAGTAGGCATCTTCTCCCCTATTTAGTTATTCTATTTTTGCTTTTATCACTTTCATAGCCCTCATCTGGTCAAAATATCATCTTGTCAAATACTCTCGTTTATAACTGAATACTCGCAAAACTAATGACACTCAAAACTAGTGTTGGGAAAATACTGAATGTTACTTCTATATCAGAGTAGCACGTGATAAGAGAGGCCCTACGTAGCTGTGTACGTAGCCGGATGTATGAATATGACGCTCATAAGACACTGTGTTGAAGTTATGATAGCTATGTTCCTCAGATTGGAAAGATGACACAGCCCCTAGACAGATAGGCAATTAGACGGTCATGTTTATTGCTTACGCAGGCCTTAGCTAATCTTAACTAATATCAGAATACTGCTTTGAACCAGTATTTTTCCATCTTGTTGACTGTAACACCCTCTCTTGTATATAAGCATCTGAAGGACACTGTTCTGGGTACTATTTGTCCCACGCAGCCCTGTGTGTGATGACTACTTCCATTCTTAAGGATAATAAATACATGTATCCTGATATTGAAGACCAAGCCGGTGACGAGTGATATTTTGTTTTATAACAACTTTTCAATTTTTCTGCATGAACACCTACAGTAGCATACACTTGCGTCCCCTTTATTCTCTATCTCTCTCTCACACACGTGAAGAGGTACTCATCTCACACCGAAGAGTACTCGTAAATACTACATGCGATATACCCACGTACACGTGTTCCCTATAAATATGTAGAGCGTGGCTGCGGGGGAACAGCAGGGTCACAGTGCAAGTGATGGTGTGGGATAGAGTGTGTGTGTGTGTGTGTGTGTGTGTGTGTGTGTGTGTGTGTGTGTGTGTGTGTGTGTGTGTGTGTGTGTGTGTGTGTGTGTGTGTGTGTGTGTACTGGTTTACACATATACTATATTTGAGGTTTTTACGCTGGATGTAAATGTTGGCCATAAGGGGTTTTAATATTGTCAGTAGGAATATCCGTGTATTGTGCAAACTGTATTTATGTACATTAGCCATTTGTTAGTGTAATTAATGTTCTTCTATGTAGTATGAGTGATGATTAACATTGTAAAACTGCAGCACAAGTCAAGAACAAATGTCCTTACGGTGACTAATACAATCTTATAATATTGTTTTGCATTATTATTATTATGATTTCATTTTACATATGTTAGATTGCACAGTAATACTGGAATAAGGGAACAATAATTCCCCATACAATTGTGTGAATCAGTAGCTTGTTGTGCTGCTGTTGTTCTCTCTTCATTATGGCCTCTTCACATTTTGGACTGGGTCTAATTGCCCTCCCCCATTTTGAATTGCGTTGACATTTTTGGGGAAATTGTTTTTATTCAACTTGTCCTATGGGAATAAGTCCTAAATATTATGACCAGGGAAATCCTCAGTTTCAATGTCGGACGTTGGGATTCGGTTGCACCCGTTGGTTGGGACCGTTAATAAGGTTTGCATACAGTAGTCTTCCAAACTTGGGGATTTCTTTTGGTAGAAAGGGAGTAGATTTGTTTGAGAATATCTAGGGAATACCTGAATCTCAATTCCACAATACTAATCTAAGGGTTTATGTACAAACTTTTTCTGTAAAGAATGCCTTCCTGATCCAAAACAAAAACCCCTTTTCTAAACAATTAAAGGATGACTGCTTTATATTATGTGACTGAAGCTCCATTCTTAGTCCATGTGATAAATCCTGACACATAATGTTGGAGTAATAATAATAATAATATGAGTAATAATATGAGGCTATGAGTAGATAGAGGAGAAGAGTTGAGGCAGGAGTGGAACAGTGTGAGGGACTCGGAATCGCGGAGAGTAAACCTCAGTGCTCAAACTCTGGTATACAGTATCACAATTAAACTCTTATTGCACCCCCTCAAAACTTTCCTAAATACCAACAACGCTTCTATCTGCCTTGTGTAATTATCCAACATTGCATTGCAGTGTTCATTAGTCTGGTTTGCACGCTGCCTTGCATATTTACACACACTTTGGACAACTAGTCCTAACTGCTGCGGGTGATTATGCGGCTGATTGGAACGCGCAGCAGGTTTGCCTTTGTAAGCCGTCAGTCCTCCGGGGGTTAATGACCTAGAATCCGTCATCTTCTGATCCTCGCCGAGATGAAAAGAGACATTGTTTACATACATCTGCCTTCAAAGGGGAAGGCACCCAAATTAGAAGCAGCAAGTCAAACAGTATGCAGATGAGGCAGCTGAATGGGGTGAATAGAAGACTCCCGACTGGAGGCACGCACGCCTCACCCTCCTCTCCACCCATGTCCTGTGGGTGAGGAGAGAGGGTGGAGAGTGGAGGGGGGGGGGGCAGCAGAGGCAGGTGCTGTCTCCCCCCCTGCAGAGCTCCTTCATTGTGGTTCCCCTCAAAAAGGACAGCTGTTGTGTCTCGCACCCCCTCCAGTGTTGGCTGTCATGTGTGTGTGTAACTGGGTGTTTATCAGAGTGTGTGTTTTATAAAGTTTCAACAGGTCTCTCAGCTGTTTGTTGCCGCTCTGGTTCCCTCGCCTGGATAACATTTATACTTTTCGTTGTTCTTCGTCTGTTAACTCACTATTTTCTTTATTTACCTCCTCATTTTCTTTTCCTGACCTCCATTAATGAATGGCCTCTCTTCACCATTCCTCAGCTTTTTTGCATTTTAAATTAAGCTCATTTACAACTTTTCTTCAAAGGCAGAGCTGCTTAATTAATCTCAAAGCATTATTTAAACTGCAGATTTAGACTGAACCCAATGACGATCATTGGCGATCAATCCAATGATGTCTGGCTCTCTACCTGTGTACTCATCCTCTTTGAACTACACACAGTATTTGCCTTAATTGTGCATTATTTGGTTGCCTAGTACAACATTATTAGACCAGAAAACTGGAGATAATGTAAGCTGCAAAAAGCCACCAATAAACCATAGTTTCACACTTCTGATTTTAGATTTGAAAAGTTCCCAACATGTTTTGTTTTCCTTGGGGCAATACTTGTTTTACTCATTTCCAGCCATGAATAGCTTCTCCACTACTGGTCCATGCGGTGTTTTGAGTCAAGCAACACTATATTAAAAAAAAGAAGAGCCTCAAAGTAACAGTAGCATTAATTTGGAGTCGTGTGTGTTTCAACTTGATGAATCTATGTCCATTATTCATTATTCTTTTAGCTCTGTTTTGGGTCCCCACCATCTCCTGAGAAATATATTTATCTGTAAAACATGAACCTGTGAGCTAAAATATGCCAATTGCTTTGTAACTCTGCACTAGCTGGTGAATATTCTCTGTTGGTTTGTCACAATTAGTCTCCCTTTCACATTACACATTCATTTGATCCACGGCTCATATAAACACATATTGATTAGTGTTGCTTAAATAGTCACTGACTTTGTCCAATCTGTCTCTTCCTTCTGAACCTGCTCTACTCCCCAAATCCATATTATACATCCTTCTGTCTCCATTCTTTATCCCCTCTCTCTCTTTTCTCGTTTCTCCCCTTTTAAGAGCTGAGGGGTAACAAGCGTGTCCAGGGTGAGGATGAGCCCCGGTGGGCCGACAGCCTCCCCCTTTGTCTCCCCCCAGAGCCCAGATGCCTCCATTCGCCTCTCCGGTTTGTAGGAATGACCACATCGGCATCAGAGGAATGGCACCAGGAATGCTTTTGTGTTTGTTCAGTTTAGCCTCCCACATGCTGGCACCCCC
>NW_011355591.1:515066-516764 GCF_000735185.1 Notothenia coriiceps
TCCCCCCATCCTCACCCCTCTGTCCTGCTAATTTAATCAGCTCAGGGTAAAAAACAACCCAGCCTCGGTAAGAACGTCATTGTTTGCCCCGAATGTGAATAGGCAGCTGATTGGCTAATGTTTACATGTCTGTGGGAATGTTTGTGAGGTATGACACTGTTTCTGGTTTGAGTGAAAGGACAAACTCTTTGGCAGTTATGTGATTGTATTGTGAGGCGTTCAACTGCCAAGGTGCAAGCCACGCATGATTTATAAATTGGGCCATATGAATTCAAATGTACTTTTTGTATTTGTTCAGTTGGCAGTCTAAATTCCAATACAATATATAACAAGGTTATTCAGGTGACCTTAATCAACCAAATGCTCAAAATGTCAGTTACGAAAGGAAAAACAGTCAGTGGCAATTCACATGTTTCTCTGGATAAGCACATTTTTAATAAACTGATTTGTTTTACTTGTTGTGGAAGATTATAAAGGACATTTCCAGCATCAGCAGATGTATTAGGATGAATCCTCATGACACATTTTATTGCAATTCATTAAAATGTTGTTCCTCTGGATCAATGATATGGCATTGTTTGAACATCAGTGCTAAGTGTTTCATGTCGCTTCATTTCCTTCGTGAAGTATGTTATAATTTTGGTTCGGTTTGCGTGTTTGTCAGCAGGATTATGGAACAATAACTGATCTTATTTGAATAAAGGGAGGTGGAGTGCTGTAGCATTTGCCAGAGATGCACAAATTACTTTTTCTTGTGAGATAAGGCATTTGTTTGGCATTCGCTTATGTCTGCTAACTTTGGGTCCCCTTCTTGCTTTACTGGGATTTATGTCTCCAGAATAAGCTCCTCTGACCCCTTGACCCTTAATTAAGACTTTTTAACACTGTACGACAATACAACGTGCTGTATATCCCGTGAAAAATAGGGATTTGAGCGCCTTAGTCTTGATATACCAAGGTAGAATTCATTACATTAATTTGATTAGCACAGTAATAAATGTCAATTGCCATTACCGTCATGGCTCATTACAAATTATTTACTTTAATTACATTAACAGCTCTAACATAGCTTTACAGTCACTCTGCATGAGAGTTTGAACTAATAGACTGTAATTTAAAAGTAGGAGCAGGCAATTATTACAGCGTTTTGTAAAGCAAATGCACATTTTCATCAGTAAACTATAATCTACCCTGGCAGTGGCAATGCAACATGATTGTGTTAAGATGAAAGCTGTCATTTTTGTCAGTGCGACTTCATCTGTCAAAACACCATCCGCCCTCCAGCCGCACGACCACGCCAGCCTCCATCCAGCGCGTCATCCTGACAGCCTCTGACAGCCCGATGGCTGACGTGTAAGCGAGCTTATGGCTCAACAATAGCTTCAAAACCGGCCTCACATGCAGCCAGACACCAGCACAAACTAAGAAGTGTGTGTTTAGACACTTCTTTCTTTCTTTTGATGAATTGATTTTCGCCAGACGTCAGCCTTCACCATGTGAAGTGATGAATGGGGGATTATTGTGGCCGCCAATCGAAGCAAATCAATTTCTGGTGACCTGCCTTGTAGCGGTGACCCAGAAGAGTGTGTGTGTGTGTGTGTGTGTGTGTGTGTGTGTGTGTGTGTGTGTGTGTGTGTGTGTGTGTGTGTGTGTGTGTGTGTGTGTGTGTGTGTTCGTGTGTGTGTGGTGTTTTGTGTG
>NW_011355591.1:516809-524685 GCF_000735185.1 Notothenia coriiceps
TAAAATCCATGTGAAAAAAATTGCTTCTCACTGTTCTCAGGTCAAATATTTATATGCGATCAAAAGTGCGATTAATTGCGATTAATTAATTACAAAGCCTGTAATTAATTAGATTAATTTTTTTAATCGAGTCCCGGCCCTAATACAAATATATAAAAAACATGTCTATGAAGTGTTTTGCTTAAAATACCAAACAGATCACCCATTCTAGCCATGCCTCATATCCCTCTATTTCACTTCCTGTTTCTAAAGTGGTGATTTGGAGGATAAAGCTTTCAAAAAAATAAAAAAGGAGGGGTCTGAGCTCATGCGGGACCCGGCAGCTACTGTCTAAACTAAATACTGCCGTGATGAAACGCCATATCATGGATTATCAAGGATTATCTCTGAAACAGTATGGAGCTCAAAGGCTTTCTCTCTTGCCGGTTATACCACAAGGTGACTTCCTTTTTACTTCCTGCTTCTTCACACACATGCTCTCCAGTACAGGTTAGCTCTGAGTGTTAGCGATGCTAATGTAAACACCGACCATATTACGTCCAAAACAGTCGGGCATTGTTTCTGATAGCAACGTTTCTGATAGGGCCGTGGGTCCACATTTCAGATATTACGTCATATCGGACGCAAAACTGGATCAGCTCCGTTGTTCCCCCGTTTTTAGAGATTTGGGTACGGAGGAAAAGAGAGAGGGTTTTATTTTCTGACGCTGCGTGAGTTCCCCAACACACCGGGGACACATCTTTATGTATAAAAGACATAAAAAAGTGCATTTTGCATTATAGGAGATCTTTTTAAACTACATTTTGCTGCATATATTTATGTACTTAAGTTGGACTATTCATGCAGGACTTTTACTTGTAACGGAGTTTAAACTTAAGAAGTTAGAGTAAAATATCTATATATATAAATATATATATCTAGAAAGATAAGATGTCAGAGTAGAAAGATGTTTAATAAAAATAAATATACATTTAACATATACAGTTAATAAGTCAAAATTAAATGTCCGACAAAAGATCAAATAAATAAAAAAGACATACAAAGATAGGAAGTTAAAGTAAAATGTCTAACAAAATAATTAACAAATAAAAATAATATATACAAAGAAAGATAAGGAGTTTAAATATATTTCCACTAAAAGATCAAATTAAATTAAATATCATTTTATGTAAAGGTAAACATTTGCAAATTGCACTACAATATATATCATGTATAATACAAACAGTGGTGTATTAGAGTTATGAGATATGTCTAATTGCACATCTTCAAAGTGTTTTGCTGCTGATGTTACAGTAAAAGTTCAAAGGAAAATAAATGAAGCTAAATTAAAAAAACAATTTGGCAGTCAGAAGTTCAAACGCCAGATAAAATGCACTTTTCTATCAGTGATTGTTTTTTGCAATGTGCATAATTACTGTGTTTGCATGTAATTGGCAATCATGTTGTTGAAACACTCTGAAAATCTGCTGCTTGTGTTGCGTCCTGCTGTCTTTATTTAGCTGTATTGTCTAAATCTGTTCTTTGTTTTCACTCTTTTTGTAAATTCATTAACTTCTTTCCTCTCCTGCAAAACCCTACCATGAAGAAGTCTCCATGGAACAGATGGAAGGAGCTGCCGTCTGCATAATTAAAGTAAGAAAAGAGAAAAGACATTTCAAACACAAACCCTCGTCTGTTCTTTTATTTGCTTTTTTGGAATAAATGCATTTCCTTAAAAATCCTCAATGCATTCCCAATGACTGAGTGGAGACAGAGCATGCTTGGTGTCCTTTCTCTCCTGTTCGTCATATGTTTTGATGCATTTCTTTATTTTTCTTTAATAAATGTTTGATTTGTTCTGCGCTTATTTGTGTTGTTTATTTTTCTAAATTATCTTTGCTTAGTTTTGTTCTCATCTTTTTATCTTTGATGCTTCTGAATAAGTTAAGGAAGGAATGTTCCTTTGAACGAGCCCGTTGCTTTTTTTGTGTCGTTTATTTTTGATGTATTTTTCTAAATGATCTTTGCTTAGCTTTTAGTTTTTTATTTAAAAAGATTATAGTTTATTTTCCATTGAAGTGGACCTATTATGCTATATTGGCAACATATATTGTAGAGCCATACCTATAGAAAACATGTCTGTGAAGTTTTTTGTTTAAAATACCAAACACCAAACAGTTCACCCGTTGTAGCCATGCCTCATACTGCTCAAACCCCTCTTTTGAAGCCCTGTTAGAGAAACGTGGATTTTGGGTCCTTAGGTTTAAAAAAAAAAAAGAGGAGGCGGAGCTAATGCCTGATCAGAATTATACCGGAGATAAAGTTAAATTCTGCTGTGATAAAACGCCATCCTGTTCTAAACCACATCAAGGATTATTTCTGAAACAGTATGGAGCTCAAATGCTTTTTCTCTTGCGGGTTTATCACAAAGTGAGTTCCTTTTTTATTTCCTGCTTTTTAAACACATGTGCTCTCCAGTACAGGTTAGCTCTGAGTGCTAGCGAGGCTTGCTAATGTAAACAAAGACGAGATTACGTCCAAAACACGTCAGGCATTGTTTGTGATAGCAACTTTCTGTGGGTCCGCTGCCGATTTGACGTCAGATCGGATGGAATCTGTATCCGCTCGTTGTACCCCTGTTTTTAAAAGATTTGGTTACGGAGGAAAAGAGAAAGGGTTTTATTTTCTGACGCTGCGTGAGTTCCCTGACACACCGGGGACACATATTTATGTATAAAAGACATCACATTTTTGCATGATAGGTCCCCTTTAAGTTAGAGAATGGTCCATTGTACAAGCCTGTTGCTTCTGTTACCTCTCCTTGTACAATTCTTGTTTTTTAATAATAGGTTTTTTAATATATTTGTGTGCAGATAAATACATTATATAATAATATACCTTGCAACCGGATCAATAAACCACCATACATAAAATCCTCTTTTTCAGTTTCAATTGTATTTTTTTATGCTATTGATGAGTCGACACTGGACTTAAGGGGTGAAGGAGCTATATGCAGTAATGCACAGGAAATGGCTTTCCACCTCAAACTAATTTAAAACGAGTCCTGATCAAATATATTTTTCAACACCAAGAAGCAGAAATATCAGAAGGCAATGAAAAGCATTAGGTGCAAATTGACACTCAGACAGAAAGCATTTCCAGAATTCTGCAAATGGAAGAAAAAGGGAAGAGGATGAGTGCAAATTAAATAGAAATAAGGGTAAAACAGTAGAGAAGAAGAAGGGGGATAGAAAGTCATACATTATGTGTTCCTGCATTAAAACCTCATCCTCTACTATTCAAACCACTTCCTGTTTTGAACACTGGGGTCATTTTTTAATCATTGAATCTTTGGTGACGCAGCAGCCTCACAATAAAATGCATTTATGTGATGCATGCTGTTACGCAAGACTTCCTGTAGGTGGTGCTGCAGGATAAGCAGTTATTTATCATATAACCAGGTTTGGTGAGTAACAGATTACATGTAACAGGATCACCATGATTCATTTTTATTAACTGTAATACATCTGATTATTGTCACCTTTCTAAAAATTGGGGATGGCAAGGATGTCAATGTTAGTAAATACTAAAAAGAGAATCTAGTGTTTGTTGTAAAGGATCAGATGTTCTCTGTAAGCTGTATTTTTCTGTAGGATAATACTTTAAGTGTGAATCTATACGCCTACTGCCTGAGTCTGCTTTATGGGATCTTAATGTTGAGACATTATCTTTTGTGGCCCTAATCTTCTTTTAACAATTCTGAATTTTTGTCTCCGAATCCTGATTTTGTTTTTGTTTTGATATTTTGTTTTTTTCATTCTGACTTTTTTTCAAATTCCTGACATTTATCATATTTCTAATTTATTTTTCGAAGTTCCCTTTTTTTTTTATACAAAACTCGGATTGTTTTCAAAATTTCACTGTTTTTGTATTCTGACTTTTTTCAAAAATTCCTGACATTTTTCCTAATTTCAATATTTTATCAAATTTCCGACTACTTTTTCAAATTGTCTTGAAAAAAATCTGGCTTTCTAAAAATTCTGAGTGGCTCAGCTGTTATGTTACTTGGTCATTATGGGGAAAAGAACACCCGACGGGCAGATCACGACCCCGACCCGTCGCGGAGGGATCTTGACCAGTTTGAAAGCCTCACTATAGAAATAAATTGGATTGGATTGGATCCCTTACTTATTACATGGTTTAGTTGAATACTCTATTCTGATTGATCAATTCAGAACACGTGACACGTTGTTAATCCAGAACAGACAGACCGTTATTGACCGTTGTTAAGGACGCTCACATCTGCACAAAGAAGTCCGTTCGATGTAAGGCCCAGATACACTGGCTGAAAAGCTTCGCTTTTGATCTGCCTGTCAGGTGTTCTTTTACCCATAATGATCGCCTCGCTGCACATCATCCCTTACCTGTAAACTGTACTGTTCTGTTCTCCAATACTTTAAGTATATTGGAGTATTACATTCTTCTTCCCAGAAAGAACAGACCGCATGAGGAAAAGCAGTAGGCCCTTGCTCTGTAAACAGTGATTATAAATTATTTTATTTATTTTCATTTCTGACTTCTTGTATGTGTTGTACAGACCTGTTGTCGGTTTCCATCTTGTTTTAATTTACGTTTCCAGTTAGTTGGAATTGCTGAAAGCAGATGATTGATATTTATTTACTCTTGGATTTATTTGCATTGCATTAGGTATTGAGTTAAACCAACAGTAACAGAAAGTATTCAGGTTACTTTTATATTGTGATACTCAAATTAGGTTATTGATTACATGTATTTACAGGTAACTTGTAATGTATTACATTTCTACAAAACAAGGAAGCTTAAAAGACAATATCAATACATGAAAGATACATGTATATTATAGAGATCTGTCTAAATAAACCATGTCAATGCAGCAGCATGGTGTAAATGCTGTGTCATCCCTCATTAAGGCAGTGTGTTCCTGCGGTAGCTGTGATGCACCACTAGGGGGCGCTGCAGTATAGACTCTGTGCTTCAGCTTCTAACTAAACATCAGCTGTGTGAGAGTTGGTCTTTTAAGAGAGATCCGGAGGACGGGGAGGGAGCTGTTTGTTCTTGATCCTGAGGACTTCATTTTCCAGTAAATGAGTTAATTATGTTTGCAGTAGATAAATGTTGCATCATCAGGATTATGCAGAATGTGAAGCAGTGAAAGAGACACACGAGGAAACGGTGGAAGAGACCGTTTAGCACAATTATGTTTCCAATTATACGTGAGACGTCCTTAATGCAATGCAGCTGGACTTCAGTTTCAGGGACTTTTATTACAGGAGAACATAATTATCTCTGATATTATAACAGTCAGACATTCAGACAGAAAGAAAAACAATGGAGAGAAATGGTACATTTATTACCGAAATATGTCTATTAGTAACCGTTGACCTACTGGGCCTCTCTACTAGTTGGTTTCGTGCCAAAATGTTCGGAAAATAAGGAACCAAACAAACAAGTTATTTGTGTTTCATGACTTAATAACAAGCTTGTTTTTTTGTACGGCAAAAAAAACGTTGTTTGGAATATGCTAAATCTGATCTTTTAAGGATACAAGTGTGTGTGATAACAGAGGGTGTGTGACCTCCTAGGAAATAAGCTTGACACTCTGTTTTAGGCATAGGATAGCTGTGTGATGATGATTCAGCCTCTATGGAGAGAGACATATGACAAGCATGATCATTTCTGACGTGGAGCTAATCTGAAGTAAACATTGAATACTGCTTTCTATTCCTCCATCTTGTGACTGTGGAACTCCCTCTCTTGGATATCAGCATGTGAAGGACACTGTTCAGGAACTAGTTGATGCTCTGTATGTGATGACTACTTCCATTCTGGAGAGGATCACAGATACATGGATCCTGAGGCTGAAGCTCAAGCCGGTGACAACAAGTGATATTTTTCTAACAAACGTCTTTTTGACAAAATCCATTTTAACACTGTTAACGAGTGTCTAAATGACACGGCTAAACGTCATCACGCCCAACATTAGCGGCCTTTAGCTTAGCGTTGAAGTCATGTGACCGTGCTGTAGTTCCTTTATGGTCTAACGTTACCTTTTTACTTCAAGAATCATAGAGTTGTGTTAAAATGTGGAGATTCTCCTGCAAAACAAAACATGTAAGTATAAATCATAAAGGTTTCTTTGCCTTGAGTCTTCAATAAATATATATTGTCTGCCTCAGTAAGGAGATTATACCCATTTCCCATATCTACAGGAAAACAGCTGTGATGGCCGAGTGGTTAAGGCGTTGGACTCGAAATCCAATGGGGTTTCCCCGCGCAGGTTCAAACCCTGCTCACAGCGGTTTAAGAGACTGAACAGTTTCTTAAGTTTCCTGGTGGTTGTCACAAATGTATAATGCAGAGAATAAGCTTCATTGCAAACAAAATGTCAGACTTAAACAGCTCAGAGAACAGGATGTGAAGCACTCTACTTCTTTCCTTGGGAGTGCTTTCGGATCACGAGAGCAACAGACACACAGCGTCTTCTCTGGAAATGCAGAATTGAAGTCAAGATCCCAACATGATGATGGAGTGAGAAAGAGATGCAGGAACGAAATGAGTTCCACTTTCTTCACAAATATAAATGAATACCCTTGCTTTGGTCTAACTCTTGTTGACCGTGTGCTATTGTTTTCAGTGATCCACAAACTTCTCTGTCAATCTGAAAACAGAAAAACATGTTCAAATTCAAAACAAAGCATATACTAGGCAAAAGTTGAAGGAAGTACTTCGGAGTTATATCTTCCTTATTGCTAAGTAAAGTTTGTAAATTAGCATACCTGACGATGTTGACAGTTCCTTCCTCCTTGAAAGAGAATTATCACGTCCTTATATTTCTATGTCCTGTCATTATTCATCACCAAAATAATCTGCTTTGAGTCTTCCTCAGTGTCACATTTCATCCTCAAACACTCATCAAATGTTGGATAAATGACATTAAGAGGAGAAAGATTGCAACTTTAATACCTAAAATAACTGAAATTATAATAAATGTCTTAGGAAATTAGCTTTAAAGTCACTTTGATGGATGTCTTTTAACACATTTTTGTGATTTCTGGGCACCGTTTGTGGATAAAACCTCATAAACAAAGCAGTGAGTTCAGACTCTTAAAGGGGAAAGGCTTTGGCTGTGGTCGAAATAATGTTTTCTCTTTGGATGGTGAAATGACCTGGAAGCGGCAGCAAGATCTAGATATGGACATCATAGGACCAAAACTCTTGATCTTCAAGTCCTTCCTTTTGACTTGAACCAAGTGGTACAACTACCATGCACATATAGCGACTTAAAGGTCCCATGGCCATTTCTACTGATCATATTTCCATTGTTGAGGTCTACTAGAATAATTTAAATTGTTCAATGTTCCTAACTTACATTGGTTTCTCATCCAGCATCTCTGTATAGTATGTGTATTCACTCTCTGTCCTAAACGGCTTGTTGGAGCTCCTGCCCCGCCCCCCCCCTTTGAGCCTAGTGTGCTCTGATTGGTCGGCTCGTTGCGAGGCTCGTTGCTGCTGCGAGGAGCGGACAGGTTTCCGGGTCAGCGATACAGCGAGAACAAGCGAAACTCATCCTGAGCACACACAAACACTCACAGCCGAAGTAAAAACAATAAGTGTGGCTTGATATTGAGTCAGAAAAAGGTTTCTAACGCTGTGAGCATGGGTCTGAGGAGAGCATTTCTCCACCATCCCAACTCGTCTACCAGCGTTCAGGGAGCTCTATGCAAGTCAATGGGACTCCCTGTTAGTTAGCCAAGGGGTCCTGGTGTCTGAGGGGCTCCGCGGATTGGTCCATTTGGGCCAATCCGGTCATTTGTTGTCACATCTGGGTGTTCACACGTCACAGAACCCAGGAAGCAAA
>NW_011355592.1:0-15984 GCF_000735185.1 Notothenia coriiceps
GTTTTACCTTTATACTGTAGAAACACTTCTGTGACAGTGTGTGTGTGTGTGTGTGTGTGTGTGTGTGTGTGTGTGTGTGTGTGTGTGTGTGTGTGTGTGTTTCCCTTTGTTACTGATTTGGTTTGTCATTAATACATGCTTTATAGCATTACACCGCATATACCCTACTGTATACTGCACACATTCCCTTACTGACTGTCATTCCCTTTCTGCTGCGTGAACACAAAACTCACACACACACACACACACACACACACACACACACACACACACACACACACACACACACACACACACACACACACACACACACACATCTGTGTTCCCCAAGCTGTGGTCTCCGATCAGCAGCATTTGATTTATCAATCAGAGTTGGCATTATGAAGTAGATCCTGAATCGCTCGCACTCTTTTCAATATAAACTGAACACACACACACACACACACACACACACACACACACACACACACACACACACACACACACACACACACACACACACACACACACGAAGATCATGATAAGAGAGTGCAGTTATAGATTGAGATGGCTGCATTACACATATGTAACATATGGTGCCTATGGGGCTGCAGATAATCATATATTAGGATGTTCTTTTGATCTATAATGCATCACATTCAGGTCAAATACTGAAACACGGAGTGTGAAAGGGGAAATTCATTTATATTTTACGTTCATGTGAGATTATAAGTAAATTTGATCTTTATCCGGAGTCCCTCTGCAGAGCTTCAGAGGCTCTGATCTCTTCCTCTCACTCCTGCAGTAACACACAGGGGCAGCAGGGGGCAGCTGACTCCAGCCTCACTGGACATTGGTGCTGTGGCCTTTGTCTGAAAGCTGATGTCACATTCAGCAGAATGAGAAGTTTACTTTTTCACCAGGGATGAGACCTTTCCCACCAATGTTTCCTACATCAAAAAAGACAGGCATTATGCGACCTAAAAGGTAAACAGGCTACATTGTGAAACAGAAATTATGGGTTTTTGTATGTACTTTGAGTTTTTTTTTACCTTTTTATGAACTATATAGGTTTATTTAAATATATTTGTTATTATTGTCTCAACCCTCTGAACCCCAAGCAGTTTGAAGGCATTTTTGCTCCTGTCACATTTGACTCACTGTGGCCTCGTTCTTCTCTGAAATATATATACACTATATCTTTGGAAAAATCATGGCTACTATTTCGAGCACAATCATGCAATATACAGTTATAATTCGACAATAAACTGAAAATAAAAAAGGGATTACAGGATTTGGTGGGAAAATGGAATCTATATCTACAAGTACAGTATTGGGTTAGTGCAAATGGTTTGTTTTGGCTACATTTTAGATACAAATCAGATGATCGCTGATGAAATGTCATTGTTTCAATCTTATATTTTGTTATCTTTCTATGACTGAATCTTATGCCATACATGATAGGCTCAAGAACAATAAAAAACTTGAAAATCTGAAGATAATATCCGTTTTTTACATCTTCTGGCTATGATACAGTACATGCTGTTATTTTGCCTTTTTCATTTGGGAAAACATGCCTTTCAAAGCTTCATAGGTGATTATTGACTCTTTGTTTTACCTATCTGTGAACATTTTCTCTCAGATATAACCTATAAAATATTGTTGTGAAAAGGGATCACAGGATCTTGAGAATGTAAGAATCAAGGATAAGAGTTGCAAGGTGTTTCAGGTTCTTTTTATCTCTCCATCCTTCCTTTGCTTTTCCCTGACATCCTGACCAAACGCCCTCTGTGTGTCCCGCGGGGCTGCTAAGTCAAAGCCAAACAAGAGTTTAAAGAAATGCCCATCTCCACTGAGCTTCCTGTCCTGTGATTTGCTGAAACAACTCTCTCTGGATTCATTGTGTTTTGTTTTCTCTCCTGCTGTAGTTTGACCTCTCTCCTGTTCTGCCACAGCATTTAAAGTGACTGCAGCTCTGGACAGGTAGGCAGAAGAAAAAAAGATCACGAGAGATGAGGTGCAGCGCTGAGGTGACCTGCAGGCTGCTGAAGCGTGACGGCCGTATCCTGTTACCAATGTGAAGGCTTGAAATGACAATCTCCCCTGTACCGCTGCTCAAATTAATGCTTCTCCTCTTCGTCCTTCCCCTCTACCTGCCACTCGCTGTCACTGACTCTGCTGCTCTTCTTCCTCTGTGGCTTTTTGTTCTGAACAGTTCTTTGTGTTCTGCACCCCCTCCTTTACAGGTCTATCTCCAGAGCAAGTTCAAATATTTCTGTGGACTTAAACACAACATTAACTGGGAAATTAGAACATGTTTTATGTTAATTTTTGTACCCTTTCTGCAACTATTAATATATTCCAAAAGAAAAGATATATCTTTTTTTAACAAAATCCAATTATCTTTCTCTTTGTGTAAAACACAATATAACTCTGCTTGCATAAATAGTATCAGCCAATTATTAACGAACAATAAAATGGTTCCATCCCATCAATCAATTTGCAACTTTGAACCACATGGAGAAGTGCGTAAAGCCTTGCTAGTGATACGTTATAAACGCCGGCCCACTTTTGAGCTATCCAATCAAATGCCAAGGATTTAATTTAAATACTAAACTGTACAGCGCTCAAAGATTTGTCTGACTTCAATTCCATTGGTACTGATGATATCATCCAATTTGCCAAAAGTAGATTTTTACTTAAAATGAGTGAACTGTATGAGCTAATACAACAGCATTAGGATCACAACATGAGATACCAAAGAAGTACTTTACAGGAAACACTTTGTCATGTTAAATAATCATGCTTAAAACTTGGAATTATACCAAAATCATGTTTCCTTGCCTGGATGTCAACGCTTTTCTGAACAAGAGTTTCACGTTATGTTCTACGACATAAAATACATCAGTATTTACCACTTGGGTATGTCTGAATCTTCTATGTGTCACAGAAACGGTGGTTGCTGAAGTGGCTAATTAAACTTTTAAACTTCATCAAGAGTGCTTTGCTTTTACCACTTTTTGCGGTGGTGACATGCAGCTATGCAACCGTGATGAAGTTCGGTTATAGCATTACGTTGGCTTTTTATTTCTGCCCTATTTGCATTCCCTCCTCAAAGTGATGTGGAGATTATCCTGCTGAACCAGTGAAGTATCACAAACGTGTGTTGGCCACAAATACTATCTTCTGCAATATTCCCGAATCCAATGCTGAAATATTGCTTTTTGTCGAGGGAGCCCATGTAATGCTAACTTCCTGGTTGCCTACAAATATACATCATCACTACGCCACTCTATAGAGAGCTGGTCTAAATGTACAAAAGGTGCATTGACCCGTAGATAACTGGTGAAACACAAAGGCCACAGTACTCAGTTCATTAAAGCCGCTTGTGGTTTTATTAGAAAAATCGGTTCCCCGTGACAACTGTTCTACCTTTAACACAGGCGCTCGCTTTGCCTTTTCATCCCGGTTGGTGCACAGTCTGCACACCAGCCTGATGTTTCCTCCTCATGCGTGTTGAATGTTAAACAGCATGCAGAAGAACCCTCTGCAGTGGTGGGGTTAGTAGCTAAGCTTCCATAAAAAGCCCAGTGAAACCTTGATCCCCCCATCTCCTCCTGACCAATCTCCCATGACAACCTACCACTCTGAGGAAACCCCGCCTCTCTTTTCCCCAGGGGCCAAGAGACCAGCTCGCCGGGATACTGTATGTGCACACTCTGACTTGGATAGACACACATGCATACATTAGCATACACTCCTATCCATGCATCTAAACATGGTGACTGCCTTTGTCATGAAATCCAACCTGCTATTTAAATGTTGGACGGTAGAAACACTGATTTACATTCATGGAGCACCAACAGTCAGACACAAGCTAAATGCTATAAATGTGTCTCGCATACAAACACATGCAAGTCCTTTGTCTTGCTTTGTGACCACATATACTGCCGCGTTACCCTACACATACTCAATGTACATCTTGATGCACATTATATCTGTCTTCTAGGCTGTGAAGCATCATCTCTGCTTTGATATGAGGTTCCATTTGTGCTGAAAGTATGTTGATGCATGTATTTATTTCACATCCCATTGCCTTGACTAAGGAAATCATTTATGTTGTTTGTCTTTGTTCAGAGATCCTGGCCTACTGAAACAACAGACATCAGTCCACATTAAACCGTAAGGATGTTGGACAGATGTGGCTACTCATGCCTTATAATACAAACATAGAAACAGGCATGGATAGAACCTCATAAGCAATAAATAACATTGAATGAAAGGGATGTATAAGCAGAGAATAGCATACAACAGTGAGAAACAAAAATGAAAAACATACTGTTATTCAACCTGAATACTACACATGTTAATAGAAATATGGCATAAATAGAGCCTCATACACAAAAGTTGATATGTATCTAAGTTCATGTAGGCCAATATTCATTTACAGTTAACAAATTCAATGAATAGAATAGAGAAAATGCTCAATAACACTATGAGAGGTAAAAGAAAAGAGAAGCTGGGTTTGTTAATCCGTTAAGCGAGCATGTGCATCTTTTTAAATATGAAAAAGAAACTAAGTGTAAAAGAAAGTGAAAGATAAAATTGCATAGAGGCACCACTCTACAGCGCTGCTAATGGTCAAAAACTCAAAAAGTTACATTCAAATATGCATATTTGACAAATTAAGTAAAGGTAAACTTGGCAGCTGCAGTATCATTGCAACAATGCTACAACAAAAGTACCAAAAATGTTCAAAAGCATACATATGCTTTAGGAAAATGGAGGCAGCATTGTATGATTTTGCCAAATAAATTGAAAAATGAGAACAAATTCTGGTTTAAAACCTTTTTATGGTAAGTCTTCACGGACTTGGTCAGTGTTGCCAATGTTTTTGCCAAACATTAACAACGCCTTAACCACAAAAGTATCGTATTAATATGGGAGGCGAACAAACTGTACTTTTATTCATGTTGAAGGAGAAACTTCCATCATCACAACTTAATTCAAACTGTTCAGCCGCACTTAACACACCCGGGTCAGTGAAGTCATAGCAGGTGTTTTCACTCTGATGGGACAACATATTTTCCAAATCGTTCTTCTAAGTTCTTTGAAGGAATATTCCAAGCAGCCACTGGGCTCAGGTCATGACGGTTTGCTGTAAATCTTGCATACAAAAAGGCAAAGGAAAATATTTGTGTCTAATTTATATTGTTTTGGTCTAAGTGTTAGCTGTTCGAAGATTCAGTTGTAAATGGAAAGGCTTTGAAAATGTCCTTTCCAGAGTGCTTCAAGGACATGTTGATGTTTTAAATCTGAGAAAATAATGTTTAATAAAACCCCAAAAAGCTACAAAAGGAACGTTGGAATAATTACAATTACATAATTGTAGCTAATATTTAGTATTTTAGAAAGACTTACCTAGCTTAAATAACTATTTTAAGCATGTCAGCCCTTTACCTCCAAGGCATTACTGTCTGCATCATTCCACAGGCATATGGCTCACAAGGTCAATAATGAACGTATATATGATCTAATTTGTCTTCCATAACACAATAATATTTAGGCAGCAAATAAATGTGGTTTATTTGGTTAAAAGGCGACTGGCTGTTGAAGATCATATCTAGTCCGACACGCTCTGTAACAGGCAGCGAGTCGCTCTAAATCATCCTCTTCTCTATTTGTCCTTCCTCACATTCATCACCTCTGATAGATCCACCCCCTCCTGCTACTCATCATCACCTTGGCACCATGTTACCAAACACCCTGACGTTCTGCTCAACAAGGTCTCACATACATTATTAATGGGCGTTGTGAGGACATGCCACAGGTTCACATTAATCATCTAATAGACTTTTCCCCACAGCAAAGTAACTTTGTCTACGGTGTGGTGCTTTGCAGGAAGTGTAAAATGGGTCTATCAGGAAAAAAAAGCTACCCGCTAGAAACACTGGGGCTAAATTGGAATGGAAGTTTGTCAGAAGACCATAACAAGGAGCTAAAAGTGACAAACGAAAGCTCAGTATTGCTGTGAGGGGTGATCATTTTGCTGTGGGTTTCTCCTAACACAGAACACCACTTTGATTCATTGTCAAAAATACAGATTGCTGCAGCTTTAAGGATGGTTAAGATTCAAGAAGACAAATGCCCAACTTAGAAGCAGGCTATTGTTTGAGCAAGCTAAATCAAGTGCTTGCTTACAAAAAATGTTGCCAGTGTTCAGTGGATGCATTACATTACTGTGTGAAATTATTTCCATATCAACTAAAAAAAAGTGTCCACATTGTACATAATATACTGTAGTTGTGTGTTGTACAGTGTAAGCTACACATCTGAGTTGTACCTTTCTTTCAGTTTTGTGTGGGTCCATGGCTGGGTCTTTTTCCCTCCAAAAGATTTGTGATTAAGATGGATTATTATACTCAACAAGCAGGGGTTGGAGCAACCAACTGTTTGTGGTCAACAGGGGTGTTCTGCCACTCGGGGTGCAAATACTTCCTTCGTTCAGATATCTCTTTGAATTAAGGTTGGTCTGTAATATATACTTGATTGCAACTTATTTGCCCACTGAGACAAAGATAGTGTCACTACCTCGATACAAACTGATGAACCCAAATGCACGACCCAGAGACAAAGTCTTGAATGTAACAATGTATTTTTGATTCCAAACATCAGGTACTCCCTCTTAACAGAGTAGGTACTGGAATAAACAAAAGGCGCTCACAAGGAGGAAAAAACTAAGCATAACAAAAAGAAAACTTAAGAAAAACTTAAACCTACAAAATTAACAACAAAACCTGACATGAGTGAAAGCGATCCTTTCTGAGCTGAGGCATAGCACGACACGACCATTCGGGGAAACAAACAAGACGAACTGACACAGGACAGGGGAGAGACAGGACTATTTAAACATGAGGTGAGTGGGAACAGGTGGAAACAATCAGGGGCGGGGCAGACGCTGATGATGGTGGAAAAAAACACACAAGGGGAGGGGAAGAAACAGGGCCTGAAATGAAAGACAAGAGGTCAGTACAAAATAAAACAGGAAATGACGGACAAAATACATAAACATAACGCAGCGACGCAGCGTCCACACGGCGGCGTGCGTTGAAGCTTGCCGGCGGCCGTGTCTGAAACTCGACCAACAACCAATCACATTAATTTCCCGCCTCGGACACACAAGCACACGGTTTTATTGGCTACAGCTTGTACTGGCATATGATTTGATTGGCTGACGCTTCCGCCGAAGCTTCAAAAGTTGAACATTGCTCAACTTTTGAAGCGAGCAACGCGAGCAAAGAGAAGCAACGCTCCCACAATGCAGTTCTGCAAAGCGTGACGTCACCCCATTCAAAGTGAATGGGCAGAAGCGTTGAAGCTTCAACGCACGCCGCCGTGTGGACGGGCCGTAACTAACACATTTGACAAGACACATCAGATAGTTCTATTTTGTGTAAATAAACCCTTCACATTAACCATTTGGCAGATCAGGCATGTTTATGTCAGTCTGTAGTTCTGGTGTTTTTTATTGACTTAATTTTAAGCTAGAGAGCCCATATTTGTTAAGTATTTTGCTTTTCTTCATCTGTAAATATATAATTATTTTAGTTATAAGAGGAATAGCATGCAATCACAACGTCCTGAGGTACATTTTGGTGAAACTAAGGCAAAAACAATATATTGTATTTACTTTACACAGTTGGTAGCTTTTTTTCTTACATGCACTTGTTACATGAAAACTGTAGAAGGTCTGAGTTTAAGTTAAACATTGAGACAATTCACCCCATGATCAGAAAAAAAAAAAAGAATTTCCTTTTACCTGTAGTGCTATTTATAGATCTAGATTGTTTCGGTGTGAGTTGCTGGGTGTTGGATATATCGACCGTAGAGATGTCTAGCAATGAGTTCACTTCTCTTTTTGGAAAAGAAGGTTAGTCAAGATGATCCGCAGACCTTCATTGAGTGTGTGTTTGTGTGTCCCCAGATAGCATAACTGGCCCTCGCTACTGGGAGATGTCTGAGTGGTCTTTATTGATCCGTTACTCTGTTTTACATTCCTACAGGAATAAAAAACTGTACGTCACCCAGATCGATGAACAATTTGTGTGTGTGTATGTGAGTGTGTGTTTGTGTGTGTGGGTGTGGCGAGGGTTGATCACATTACTGCAGGCCAAAGTGATGACATCAGGAGAGCATTATCCATCATGGTGGATTGCATGCTCAGCCACTGACTATATTGTACTTGTATACTTCTAAGGACCCTCATCGACATAATACATTTTTAAGCCCCTTACCCTCACCATAATCTAATTATTACGTTAACCCTAATACCAAGTCTTCACCCCAAAACAGCCAAGAAAAAGGTGTAAGTGGCCACAATGTCCTCAATTTCCCAAAACATCACTTTCAAAAATATTTCTGTAATGTTTCAATTGACCAAACTTGCTTTCCAGAAATATCTTCAATTTTCAAAAATGTCCTCAATCTCTAAATATGTAGTCACTTTTCTACTGTGTTCACACTTTCCAAAGTATGGTCAATAGCCAAACCAACCCATTTAAAAAGTGTTCTCGCTTTTCAGAGATGATCTCACTTTACACATTATTCTTACTTTCTAGATGTATCACTTTCCAATACGTCCTAAGTTTAAAAGAAAGGCTCTGACAGTAACTCTCAAGGCATTGGTGCCCACAAAGACACGAGAGCATAAAGAACGAAGCCACATTGGGTGTATTTGGACCCTGATACATTCATTGTATAAAGCATGAAGCTGACAGTCACCCTGACCTCTGACCTTCGCCGTGTGTTTATGCATGCATGATGTGTGTGTCACACCCAGCTTGTGACCATTTACATGCATGTATGTATGCATGCAGCAGCAGCAGCTGCCCATGCATTTGAATGTGTCTCTGTGTATGTGATTTGTCCTACTACACAGTGTTTCTCTGCATGTTGCACAACCCAACCCAACTCTAGCCTCTGGCGTGGACTCAGGATATTTCTGCTTCAAGCCTTTGCCTTTGGCTGAACTACTCTTATTTGGAAAACTCCCATCATGACTCCTTCTTTTTGTTGGCCAACCACTGCAAGAACAAACTAGAACAAAGTGTCACAGCCAAGCAGGGAAAGAGCCAAGAGGCTGAGCCCAGAGTGAGGTTGAAACACAGGGCAGAGGGTGTTTATGTGTGTGTCATTGTGGAAATTAGTGTTGTTTTCACCACAGCCTGACATTCAAAATATCTTCAAAAACCCTGAACTGTTTTAAAATGTATGTCAGAGTTCTTAAAATAGTCTTGCTTAACAGCTTAAACACTGTTTTAAAACTTTCTCAAAGAACATTAACTTGCAAGTTACCACAGCAATGGTTTTTGTAGTTTTAGTCTTGTTTAGGTTAGCTTACTGGTAAATATATTCTAACTATCAACTAAGACTTATTAACATGTAGGATGAAACACCAAGAGCCAAACCAAGGTTCTTTTTTTACGTTTGCTTACATTATTAAATGGAAATGCATTAGCTCTACAGTAGCTCAGTCTGTAGGGACTTGGCTTGGCTGGGTTCAAGTCCCAAACGAAAACTGGTTTAGACTGGTAGCCAGACAGGTACCAGTCACCTACTGGGCACTGCCAAGATGTTATTGAGCAAGGCACTATAACCTGGGACTGTAAAACGATGGCAGCCTCCTTGTTCTGACACCTTTCCATTAAAAGGTATGTGAACTGTGTATATATATAACTAACAGATTGAAAAACTGAGTCTCCCCTTGGGGATTAATAAAGTGGATTGTCCTTCTTGTTTGACACTACAAACCTATGTCCTGTTGTCATGACCTACGTCAGTGGCATCTCTGCATACTTACATTTAACACTAGTGGAACCAACTCTGTTGTCCTCCTATGTACCTGCTCTCATCCTCTTAAAAAAAAAATACTGAAAAGAGTCAGATTTTCCAAATGTCAGTTCATGTTTTGGTATCTTCCTCTTCCCATGTGCGGCACACAAAATGAAAAAATATTTTGTTGCCAACACTGTCTCCTAAGCGTCTCTGGGACTCCACCAAACACCTACAATGCCTTTCCTTAAAGAAGAACTTTCTCTATATGCCACAAAGCCTGAATCACTGCAAACAAACCAGATAATGGTTCGCTTTAGATTGTGGTAGATGATAATGGTATAAGAGACATAACATATTAGGAGGTATCCTTTAATGGAAATAATGCGTTTCTAAATGTGCAGAGGTCTGCGCTCTCCAAAAGCTATTCTAGTTTCAAAATGTAGCTATTTTTGTGAAGTGTGACTAAAGCAACCGGGTCTAATGGTGGTTTGTACAATAGTCACAACATGTGATTGTCTGATTTGTGTATACAGACACAAATTGGCACGAAAGATACTACCAATTATATGCATTGTTTTTAAAATCTTTCTCTTTGACACGAAAAAAAAATTCAGGTTGATGTACACAAATCAGTAGATCACATTTTACATTACATTGCATTTAGCTGATGCTTTTATCCAAAGCGACTTACAGTAAGTGCATTCGACCAGGAAGATACAACCTTGAAGAAAACAGAATCATATAAGTAGATCAGGTTTCATAGAGCCAAACATTTCAAGTGCTACTCAACTGGCTTTAGATAAACCAGTCCTTTATTAGTATATAAGTGCTCTGTTAGCAGTTCTTTGTTAGTAATTCTATTCCTCGAAGTGGAGTCGAAAGAGATGCGTTTTCAGTCTGAGCCGGAAGATGTGCAAGCTTTCTGTTGTCCTGATTTCAATGGGGAGCTCATTCCACCATTTTGGAGTCAGGATAGCAAACCCACGTGTTTTTGCTGATGGGAACTTGGGTCCCCCTCGCAGTGCGGGTGCAGCGAGCTGTTTGGCTGATGCAGAGCGGAGTGCACGCGATGGGGTGTACAGTTTAACCATGTCCTGGATGTAGGAAGGGCCAGATCCATTCGCAGCATGGTACGCAAGTACCATTGCTCTGAAGTGGATTCTAGCAGTTACTGGAAGCCAGTGAAGTGAGCGGAGGAGCGGGGTGGTGTGGGAAAATGTAGGAAGGTTGAAGACCAGACGAGCAGCTGCATTCTGGATGAGCTGCAGAGGTCGGATGGCACATGCAGGTAGACTAGCCAGGAGGGAGTTGCAGTAGTCGAGGCGTGAGATGACGAGAGCCTGGACCAGAACCTGCGTTGCTTTCTGGGACAGCTGGGGACGTATTCTCCTGATGTTGTAAAGTGTGTATCTGCAGCAGCGGGTTGTAGCAGTGATGTTTGCAGTGAAGGACAGTTTGTTATCTAGGATCACACCCAGATTCCTCCAGTCTGAGTCGGGGAAACAACAGAGGTGCCGATGTTGATTGTTCGGTCAAGAGTGGGACAATCTTTTCCCGGAAGGAAAAGCAGTTCAGTCTTGTCAAGGTTGAGCTTGAGGGGGTGAGCAGACATCCACTGAGAGATGTCAGCTAGACAAGCAGAGATGCGTGCGACAACCTGGGTCTCTGAGCGGGGAAAGGACAGAATTAATTGGGTGTCGTCAGCGTAGCAGTGGTATGAAAAACCATGCGGGCTAATGACAGACCCGAGCGAGTTTGTGTACAAGGAGAAGAGGAGGGGACCAAGAACAGAGCCCTGAGGGACCCCTGTAGTTAATTGACAAGGGTCGGACTCTGACCCTCTCCAAGTTAACCTGTAGGTACGGTCTTTGAGGTATGAGGTGAGGAGGGAAAGTGCAGTGCCTGAAACTCCAAGTTTTTGGAGAGTGCGAAGGAGGAACTGATGGTTCACCGTGTCGAATGCAGCAGACAGGTCCAAAAGGATGATGACAGAGGAGAGGGATGCTGCTTTAGCAATGTGCAGTTCCTCAGAGACAGCAAGGAGAGCAGTTTCTGTTGAGTGACCTGCCTTAAAACCAGACTGGTGCGGATCCAGAAGGTTGTTCTGATGGAGATAACAGGAGAGTTGTTTAAAGACAGCGCGTTC
This sequence comes from Notothenia coriiceps, assembly GCF_000735185.1. Lineage (NCBI taxonomy): Eukaryota > Metazoa > Chordata > Actinopteri > Perciformes > Nototheniidae > Notothenia > Notothenia coriiceps. Next base: position 11,960 of record NW_011355592.1, read on the forward strand.
AAGTGTTTTAGGCAGGAACCGGAGGAGAGACACAGAGACATTCTGTGACTATTGCACAAACTTCTGTGAGACTAGGTTGGTCTAGATATGTTCATCTTTAGTAACAACCAACCATCTTTGATCAGAAAGGGAAGGTAAGTCAGAAGGTATTCAGGCAGACTACCATGTTGATGGTTTTGTTCTTTTCAAGTGACTTGGTAACAATAACAAAGGTAAAGAATAACACTCGTTGTTTTATTCTTCAGGTATAGGATCTTAATTCTTCCTCCAGCATTACCGGTGTTATCCGCACCGAGAACAAAGGGGAAGAGAAAGGAATCTATACATCCAGTAATTGCCACAGTTCAGGATTAGAGTGCAAAGACCACAGCCTTCCTATTCAATTATTATTCCATAACATACAGTATGCTGCAGAGCGTGTGTGTGCATGTGCCCACACAATCATACATCAGCCACCGCACCATTTGTCTGTATTACACAATAATGAGAGCCCAGAAGCTGGTGTGCATTCACAACCAAACAAAAACACGGTAAAACGATAACACTTTTGTTCCATTCTTTAAAAAAAACATCAGCAAAATCCTCTTGTTTCATGAATACAAATGTGCTCGACTGGCATCAACCTTTAACCATTTTCCCTCACCTTCTGTGAGGCTACACGATTCCGCTTAAACAGATTCTGAAACAGCAAAACACTTGTTTTTATGTATAGTTTGCAGATTTGCCTTGAAGGACACTTGAGCAGATATATACAGTACAGTGTTCCTCCAGAGCTATTTTCTGTAAGTGCTCTGAATATAATGTCATGTAGCCAAGGTGCCTGAAGAGGGAACAAAGAGGGGATGCTTTGGAAAAGAGCATGAGTAGAGGAAGAAAGGGAAAGATGAAGCGTTTGGACAATAGGGCTACAACTATGGCATCATTTGTTAAGAATGTCACAAGGCTCAGGACCCAAACGCACGACACCAGAAACAGGTCAGGATTAACAAGGTCTTTAATAAAGGCAAAAACACAAAACGCTCACTAGGAGGAAAAACTGAGAAATTATAAGATCCAAAACTCCAAACAAAAACATCTACATGGACCATTAAAAATGAAACAAAAAGAATCCATCAAAAACATACTCACCAAGGTCAAGGAATGACCGGCAGGCCCGGTGAGACATGGATTCTTTTTGTTTCATTTTTAATGGTCCATGTAGATGTTTTTGTTTNCAGATGCTGGTTCCTACAGTGAGAACAAAACTGGGTAAAACAGCTTTTAAATATGCTGCCCCCACAGCTTGGAACAATGTTCAGAAGGAGTGGAAAAGAGATTTTAATCTCAATGAGTCTTTTACCTGGTTAAATAAAGGATATATTGGTACGCTTATATTTGCTGCAAAAAAAAGGATTGCCTTTCCATCATTTACAAAATAAACACGCTATATTGAGGAGGACAAGAAACTAGCAGTTGAAACAATAAACCATTCAGGAACATGTTCCCCGAGGTAATACTTAAAGTGAGTCTTTTTAAGTCTTTTAACTTTCTCATAGACTTCTATACAGTAAGACTTCTATTTTGCAATCAATAGAGACGCCCCCGTTGGCCATCAGAAAATATGCAGATGTAAGGCGATTGCGCATTGGCTTTACTTTTCAGGTCGACCCTTGCGTGGGTTTTTATTTGTATTTAAGCTAAATTGCATTTTGTTTGTGGTTGTGTTTGGTCGAACTTTGACATAACATCAGCTGATTGTGGCAATGTAGAGGGTTTTGCTCCGACTGTAACCTCGTCTCACTCCACTTCATATGTTTACAATTGATTTCCAGTGTTCTCTTTGTGTGTGTGCGTTCTTGTATGTGATATTTAGTTCGAACTCATTAACGCATTGGCTTATGCTGTTAGTTGTAACCGCCTCGTAATTATTGAAATGAGTGATTTAACATCCAGCTAAGGAATGACAGTTGAAAATGTACAACCTATACTAGCTTACACTCTAACATTTAAAGTATTTTCAATGTTCGTTTTTTTTATGAGAAAATAATACCTGTTTTTAATTAACATGGTACATACATGTAAATGTCAGCGTTTTGCCAGAAAAACGCTTTTCGTTGGCTGGGGTGGAAAAGTCGATGTATCGCTTTAGGCAAAACTCACTCCTTACGATATAAATGTCAATGTCACAATGAAAAGAAGAAAATGAGGAGGCTGTAATAGGAGACTATAACCTTCCTCATTAATACATGGGAACACACGGAAATGTCACAGTTCCATTAAGTTTTCTCCCATAATTTCCCCCCATTTGAGCTTTGACTGTGGCTTTTTAAAATGACATGATGGCATTGCACCCTGCAATGGTTTAGTGGTACAAACTGGAGAATTAGCTCCACCAACTGTTAATCTCCAGGCCCCCAATTCTTAGCATTTGCATAACAGTAGTGGATGGGATCACACTTGAATTCTCTTTTCCTTCCACATACTACTTATTCCACTAAATCTTTTGAGATCAGCCGCCTCAACCTCCCTGCCTGTCTTGCTGTCTTTCTGCCTTCAGAAAAGCTGGATGGGGTCAGAGAGCTGTGATGGGGGTCAACAGCAATCTGTCACTGTCCCGCTGAGACAGAGGAAACCAGGCCTGTGTTAATCTGAACAGAACAAATGGGAGACACTTCCTGAAAAGATAAAAATAAATCATAGAAGCAAAGAACTTAGTACTAATCTGTTGGGGTTGGGTTTAGGCCAATGGGTTTCAAGATGCCAACATTCTATCCCATAGTTACAAATGTGTTGTCCATATGCAAATCATTGTTTATGGAGCTGACTTCCTCTTTATTGAGGTGGAGGCTGGATTCTTAAAATGTGGCCTCACAAAACCAAAACTCTCCCAGGGAGCTGTATAACATATACTTCAACATACACTCCTTTGTAATGGTTTGCATACTTGTTTTGGCAGGAAGTTAAACAGGTCAAAATTCCCTCTCCAACATCTATTTATATATTTATATGTTTATTTAATCAAGTTCAAGACCAAAGTTGTTACAAAACCAAATGTGAACATCATCATGTTAACGTTATAATGTATCTTTTCCCAATGGTCAGTTAACTGAACACAGCATACTTTACTCTATGGAACCCTAGGTTTTTGTAACATCACACTTTGGGGTTATTATGAATTAAAACTAGGCTAGTTTTGTTATCTCGACCAACTGGTCATTTTGAAGAAAGAGGTTGCTGTGATTCACAGTAACGAATGTGGTTGTCTGCTGGATTTATTTACATACTGTGTGTGTGTGTGTGTGTGTGTGTGTGTGTGTGCGTGTGCGCGCGCGCGTGCGTGCGTGTGTGAGTGAGTGATGATCTGAAGCTCCCTGTGTGTGAGTGAGACCAGTACATGTCAACAGTCCTAATCAAATAGTCAAAAGTTCTGTATAGGATAGCTCACTATAGGGGATTATACACACTTCAATAGGCAGCTGACAATTATAAGTGTTTGTATAAGGCTATAGTTTTTGATGTGTGGCTTGTTTCAGCATTCAAGTACAGTAATACCAACTGGGCTGCAAAGCTATTTTGACTACTTTGAAAATGGATTGTCAAGTTTGAGTAATTCGTTTGAAAAAAAGGCAAACCTCTTTGAATACAGCCCCTTAAAAAAACAAGGCAATTTGGGACGCCTTCATATCCCAAAAAATGATTTACATTTTCTGAATCAACACATAAAATCATGTGGTGTCTAGACATTTATGTTAAGTTAATTTATTTAGTTCAGTCCTTTTGTCTTGTGCTTTGTCTTGTGAATTCCTGTTTTATTTTGTAGTAACCTTTCCCTCTCGTTTCAGAGCCATTCCTGCCCTTGTGTGTTTTTTCCCTCCAGTGTGATTGTCAGCCCCTCCCTTAATTGTTGCCACCTGTGTCCCCTTACCTAGTGTGTATATATAGTCTGTGTCTCCCTTTGTCCTGTGCCAGTTCGTCTTGTCCCGTCAAGCCTGCCAGTCATTCCTTGACCTTGTTGAGTATGTTTTTTGATGGATTCTTTTTGTTTC
>NW_011355593.1:0-4447 GCF_000735185.1 Notothenia coriiceps
GCCTTCCTGGTTCTCTTAACTGTGTTCATGTGTGTTGCATGTAAATGAGCTTGGCGATTGCCCTGTCGTGATTGGCTGCCATCTCCTGGTCCGCCCCCTGAAGATTATGATTGGAGCACGCCGGGCCCGACGCACTCCAATCGCAGCGCACAGCCGGCGCACACCTGCTGGAGACGACTACAAAGCTGGGGGAAATCATCACTCTGGAGGCTCTGCTGCGAGTAGACGCCTCACCCATTTTGCTCTTGTGTTGTGGACACTTTAGATTTAAGCTATTAGACTGTGTAACTCGTGTAATGTGTTTAGGGTGATTATATGTGTGCTTAGTGTCGTGTTGAGATATGTGTTTGGAGTAGTGTGTTTAGTTGCCTTAGTTAGTTGTGTTTTCTTGCAGCCTCCTTTCGTTAGTGATTTCAGGTGTGTAAATAGGCTCACTTTTAGAGTCCTCCTTTTGTTTGGTTATCAACCTGTGCCCGGTTGGCCCTTTTGTTTGTTCAGGCTGCATGCCTGCCATTTTGTTTCACACTGTTTTATAATAAACCCACTTATAATTATTACCAATTCCATTCTGATTGTGTCACTTCCCTTTGGTTCCCCTAGCCCAGTAGGGAACGTAATAGGCATCCTTTTATCTGTTTTAATGCAATTAAATCACAACAACATAATGTATATTTGAGGTTTAATCCTCTGTAGTAAACTAGATTACATCCACAAAAAGTAATGAAAATGTGCACAGTGTGAACACAACCGAAGAAGATTATTGTATTTTAACTTGTCGGGTTGTCAGAGACATAACTCCAAATTAATGCAAATGTTGCTGCATGCTTACAATGATGTGTAGGATTGACTAAAGTGCCAATTTATAGAATTAAAACGTATCTGAATAGATGCAGCACAGTGATTTAGCATGGGTTTGCTATAGCAACAACAGTTATTTGGGCAACAGTTTGGTCAATGTTGTGTAAATGAAATGTTTTTTTTTTTACGACACATGGTTAGTGAACCCTTTAGTTATACTGCCATGTACAGTAATGCTAGAAAACTCCATGATCCAAACGGTTTATTAGATTATAGATGGTTCTTTTCATTCTGAACATCATTAGATGGAAGGGTTTGAAGAGCTTGATCAAATTGAAAAACAGAGGGGCAATGCTGAATCAGAAGACAAGTTCGACAAGGTCCATCCGAGGGAATTTATATGATCTCTTGCAGGGCTTCTTGTACTCCCAAAAACACAAATTCCTGGAGAAATTAATGAGCATTTCGTTTTTTGAACAGCCTTTTTTTTATTGAGATTAATTAATCTCAACAATCAATTCTAGACATAGCTGACATTCCCTTTCTATCCACGGATCAAAGTGTGTCTTCACTGACGGGAGGGGGACTGTACAGCAGCTCAGCAGACTCCACCTGCCCTGTCACTGGCTCAGGAATGTCTGACACAATACCAGCGCCACAGATCATGAGGGTGATCAGCACTGACTCTTTTACACTCTGGGCTCATTGGACCGTATTGCTAACTTTAGGACTGCTTGGAAATGTTGACATTCTCAATATGCTGCCAAAATAGTTATAGCTTTTACACTGGCAGGAAGCTTTTACGAATGAGTGGAAATGTTTCGGCAGTTCATACTGTTGGCACATACTTCTCCTAAATGAGAAGGCAATGACAATTTGGTCAAACAAGTGAAAATATATATACTTTGGACATGAAAAGTGTTTTAAGCTTTAAGTTTCAGCATGTCATGAAAACGTTTGCCTGACAACTTTGTGGTCTGCTACTGCCTGGCAAGTGGCAACCATCACATTCTCCACATTTGTAGACTCTACAAATGTTAATACTTGTGTGAGCGGCCGTGCGTAAATGGCACTGGGCTCTGAGCCGGCACTTTACAGAGGCTGCAGATTTATCATCAGACTGCTTCCTTCTGATGCTGCAGAGATTTCCTGAGCATTTCACACTAAAGCAGCTGTGGGCAGCAGATACTGTAATATTGTTTCACACTCATAAGCTTAGCTGATTTGGGCTGGAGAAGACCTACGTCAGGCTGTGCTCCGGTAGTTTCAAATGGCACAACAGCTCTGAACATGTTAGCTCTACATGTCTTAATCGTTTCTAAATATTCTAGTCTTAATATGAAATGTATTTGCGCAGCAGATATAAAATCAGACAATTGCAGCCTTTTAAAACGAGGGAGAAAAACTAATAATTTCATCTTTAGTCCCCTGTGTGGTGACGTATTTATTTGCAATGCTCATGCAACATGGCAACAATAATATATTTAAAAAACGTTTGATGATTCAATAGGAGAAAGGCTGTGCAAACGTTTAGTTTAACATTTCTGAACATTTCTGAACTGTTTCACATCTCTGCTGTTCTCTCTCTGTACCAGTCTCTACAGGGGAAGATGGCAGGGTTTGCTTTTAAAAATATTAATAAATTCGTCATAGTCCAGAGTTACTCCAAGATCTCTTTCAAAGTTAAGAGACAGAGCGATCGCAGGCGAGTGATGAGCATAGTGCTTCTACTGGCAGTTTTTATTCTGTTAACACTGGAGAAATCACGCTCAGCTGTACATGTCAGATGTCTTGGGCAGAGTGACCAGGGGCCAAAGCAAAATAAATACGCACAGACATACACAGACCAAAGCAAAGAAATACGCATAGACATTTTCCGATTCATAAAAGACTGCGTACCGACGTAGGACTTCCGTATGGCACATCCTACGCCGGTTTCCCTTTATCAATCACAATCAACTCGAAATGCGGCGCAGCTTTTGCGGGCTTCACGTAACGCCCATATTTGCCTATAAATAGTCAAAGAAACGCCCTTTCATTTTGACTGACAGCATGAAGAAGATCAAAGGAAATGACGACAGAACAGCTAAAAAAGACATCTCTCACTGTGTCAGATTTTGGTTATTTTGGGGAGGTCGAGATAAATCATATTGTTTGGTGGATGCAGTTTGAACCAGAGTAGCAGCGTGGAGGTCGGATCGTCACCAAAATAAATAAATAAGTGGTCCGAAAAAGGTTAATGACAAAATAAACATAGCCTAACCTTCCTCAGGCAGTGTGTTTGTACCGGGGACAGGAGACACCTGTCCCCCAGCTTTCGATCAGCAACTATATATCCATAATCCAACAGTTAAAGGAAATATACAACTAATGTGTTGTGTTGTATTAGCTGTACAATTTACCAGTTATGGTGTTCTTAGTTTCCATACCTCCTGTGTTTTACGAGCGACATATCAAGTAGGCTATTGGCGAACGGCATAAAACATGATTATATAAAACCATGCTCGTATCTATACAACCTTTCGAAATGCAAAACTGCGTCAGTTTAAAGTAATTCTGTCCTTCTGTTTACCGCATCATTTATGAGAATACATTTATTGACAAGAGAACATAATCGAGCTGTGATCAATAACATTTCCGTATTTATTTATTTCTCCAAGTTATGTTTTTGTGTGCACTGAGGAGTCTCAGACAGGCGTTTGTTAAATCATTTTAAGATTGGCTTTAATCAATTTGTGAAAAATAATTCTTCATGTATGATAAATGAGAGGTACATTTCTATTTATGGTATCATTTCCACATATTTCTCTCCATTCTTCCTTCTGCCAACGGTGTCGTAGTTTCTCGTCTCTCCCGTTTTTGTGCTTAGTACGTACGCATGGGTCAGAGTTGGCAGGAGGGCCGCATATTTTAAGCGGCCCGACCAAGCAGAGGCAGAACGGCAGAGGCAGAACGTCCAAAATTATAACCCGATGTGGGCATTTATTAAAACATGAACATATTACACACAGCCTCAATCCTGCTGCTGCTGTGAGCGTGAGCCCAGCCTGCAGCCACCAGGATCTCACACACACTCCCTCCCTAACAAGAAAACAGCACCTAAATACACACAGACTAACAAGACACAGGTGGGGGGGAGGAGACAACAGAGCACCAGGTGCACACGATCAGCAACAACATACATGGGGAAGTGATATATCAACTTTACACAATTAACAATTACTGCAACTTAATGTCATGATTAATACACCCTCAACATATTATTTGTACCCTGATTATTCCCAACCGCTGTCATTCTTACAATAGCATGAATACTTTCGGCGCTCTCGCTAACTCCCTATATTTTCAGGCGGAGCCGAGGACCCGACCAGCACCTGCCAAACGACATTCCAATCAATACGGTTTTAATCAGTTAATAAATACTACCTCAATAATTAGTATAAATTATATAAAATGTGCAAATATGCCATGCCAAACTTTACTGTGCAAATCACGCTAATAAAGTGAAAAACTGTTCACTCAAGTGCTGAGTTACAAGGTCTGAAGCCGTCAGTCCACAGTGACGAAGGCCCAATCCCAAACCACTCCCTCGACCCTACCCCTCCGTGACGGAGTGAACTCCGTCTGTAGCCACACTCGCAGCTCAACG
>NW_011355594.1:0-3292 GCF_000735185.1 Notothenia coriiceps
CGCTCTCGCTAAACGATACTACGACGCGAATTATCAAGTGGATCGCTCAAGCCAGCCTTGTCCTATCTAGTTAGGTGCGCGTTCACAAGGAAATATATGATACATTATGATGTGATATACCGCGGACTGTACTTAATGTTACTTTGATCCGGTTACTTATGTTGTGGCAGATATTTAAGTAAGCTTTCTTAACGCTAATGTTAAAATAGTCAGATTGCTCTGAAGATGGGAGGTGATATTCTATTAATGTTCACGTTCACACAGTCGGGGATTTTTGCCGGCCGTCTTTCCTGCAACGGCAGCTTTTCTGTATTTCCTTTCTCCTGTAATACGACTTGATCGCTTTAAACTCCGCACACTGAGCTCTGATTGGTCAGCAGGCAGTGCTTTCACTGAGTTGAGCTCTTAGCCTGCAACCTAACCTGGTACGGACCAGGTTAGCCGCACAGCATAAGTTACCATGGAGATCTAGCCTGCTAAAAAGAGAACCTGCTTCGTAGGACCGGAAACCCCAAGTTTTCCCTGAAGTTAGCCGGCTAAGCGAAAATCCTGCTTCGTAGTATACCCCCCAGGAGCAAAGAGGCATCTGTTGATGTCAGATCCATCAATAAAATTAATTGATAGACTTGGAGGCATGCAATGCTGATGGATTGGGTAATCTGTAACCATTTTTGCTAATTCCCATTCCTAACCAATTAACTGTTGTTGTTCGCAAATTCATCCAATTTTAACATTTTGTGCTTTAGACTGTGCACAAATGTATTTTTTAGGTTAAAGTTGTTGATGCTGGCATTTACTAGTGTACACTTAAATATTTATGTGGCTCAAATATGCATCTGCAATCACTTTAGCCAAATGTTGAAAAGGAGTTAAAAAGTCAGTCTTTCTCTAGAACATATTCCTAGAAGCTCCCCGAGTTTGATAGTCTATCAGACACCATAGCAACAGTCGGTCTGGGACTCCATGCAACAATTTATTTTCCTACAAAATAAACATAAAACCCTCGTATTCACTGTATGAAGGCACACATTAGATTTTGCACGAAGGACTAGTTGCTGTTGTCAAAGTAGGCTACATTCGGAAATGTTCACTGCAACTACAGAACATGTTTCCCTCGCTGTCCGCCTCCTCCTCCTCCCCCTCGACGAACAAGCTCTCAGCATCCCTTTCAATTATGTCATCTCTGCCAATATGGCGTTAGGATTTATTTACTGTACCGGGTTGCATATCTAATGTATACCTTCTCCTCTCTCCTCTCTCCTCTCTGTATGCTCACTTCCTGTCTCAGATTCTTATCTCTGCCATATGCTGCCCTGTAACATGAACAACTAAAGTGATACCTGTGGCTTCACCGTCTGTTCGGACCACACACAGTTCAGCTTTCAACATCTTTTGTTCTCTTCTTCTCTCCCTCTGCACCTGCAAGCTAGCATTGTATTTAATCATATCTTGCTCTTTGTCCGAACCCACAATCACACAGTTTGTCCCTGAGAAGATGCATTTGCAAAACCTTTTACTGAGGCATATAAATCAGTGTCCTTGAGTAGGATTTGTGCCCTAATGGTGCAGTAACATTTAAATATGCTCACCATTCTGATCCTATCTTGCCTGCGTTTTTCACTACTAGGGATGGGTATCGTTAAGGTTTTAACGGTACTACTACTTTTATCGATACCGCTTATCGGTCCGGTCTTTTAACGGTACTTTTATCGGTTCTTTTGGAGAAAAAAATAAGGTAAACTAACTAAACAAATTGTGAACAAAACTAACATTGCTTTTTATTTAAATTAAATACATAATATTTCACATCAAAAGAAACAACAATGTTTTAACAAATCATATTAAATAATCTGATGACAGAATTGTAAACAGAATAGCTGAAACTTTAACAAAATAAATAACTCAGTTACCTCTAATCATTAACCCATGTTTGAATAATTGAGTTAACTCTGTGTGTTGCTGCTCGCATACATAACACCTTACGTGGAAACGTTACTTGTGGATGGGGCTACAGCGCTACTAGAAAGACAGTCGAACCCGTTGCATTTCTCCGTCTGAATGTGGTGCACTTTTGCTAAATGTTTAGACAAATTGCTTATGTTACCGCCCTAACATGCCAAACTCTTATCGCACTTTTGGTAACGAGCATTGTCCTCATCGAGATGGGTAAAGTAAACCACACCTCGGAGCGCGTTCTCTCCACCACCTCCTTCGTGTTTGTGTGTTGCTGCATGTAGCAGCTGCGTGTGTGTAAACTGCCCCGCCCCCTCGCAAGCAGGCGGGGGACAGAGAGATCTCTCCTGGATTGGAAAGATCGAAAATACTAAAAAGACGCATTTTGCAGTCTTTTTGCGTATTAGAAACGGAGTTGGCGACACTAAAACTGCAATATAATGTTTGTGTAGCAATAATACATATGACATATATTTTTTACATGTCTCCAGTAGCCTACCGATAAAAATACAGTAGGGCCTGGCTCATTTCGTGGCATCTGCAGGCAGTGGCAAGTACTTCCGGCATCTGCCACAGAGGCCGCTACTCCGTTGCCGTGGCAAGTATATGCCACAACCATGCCACAACTTGCCGTGGCAAGTATATGCCACAACTTATATATGCCACAACTTGCCGTGGCAAGTATATACCACAACTTGCCGTGGCAAGTAAATGCCACAAGTTAAGAGTTAAGAGAAGGTTTACGGTAGCTGCCACTCGCCTTCCGTGGCAAATGCTGATATTTAAACCCGTATTTATCGCGTAAAATGTCGCTGTTTTGGTATGACTTTATCGGACTGATCTGTACACAAGACTGATGATCTGTTACTGATGGTCCGATCTCTATTTTTCAAAAAGATTAAACATTATATGTTCTATAGATTTTACTTGGAGAACGTGGTTTGTTAAAATAAATAAACGTGCTATTTTTATGATAATACTCAAGATATATTATTATAAAACATCATCCTTAAAATTATTTTTTTAAATGTATTTTTAAATGTTCTAAATTTGAAAAAACTAGATAAAAATAAACTAAAGTTAAAATCTTTTTTTCATGCCCCAAGAGCAATAAAAACACCTGGTAAAAAAATCCTGAGTGAGGCTTTCATAATTCATGCATGAAAGGGTTAAGAAAGACAAATATATGTTTCTATTGGTTTTAGTAAGATGGTTTATTATAGTGTATTCCTACATATTCAGTAGGCTATATTGTTTATCTTTAGATACTCTGTAGATAAATATCTACTAATAATGTGTAAAATTATTTCCTGTTTCTTTTTACTTATTATTATTTTAT
>NW_011355595.1:0-4014 GCF_000735185.1 Notothenia coriiceps
GAGGAATAAGGGCAAGTGGTTAGTTGATTAGGAGTTGAAGGCAAGAGTGAAAAGGTGAGTTTTGAGGGATTGTTTGAATGATGTGAGAGTGATGGCGGATCTGACGTGGCTGGGGAGGGAGTTCCAGAGTGAGGGGGGGGGGCTGCTGCGAAGGCCCTGTCAACCCAGGTCCGGAGCTTTGTCCTGATGGGCTGCAGTAGGTTAGCTTCAGCAGACCTGAGGCGACGGGTGGGGGTGTGTCGTTGGATGAGGTCACAGAGGTAGGGGGGGGGCAAGGTTGTTGAGGGCTTTGAAAGTGAAAAGTAATATTTGAAAGTCAATGCGGTGTTTGATGGGGAGCCAGTGGAGGTCATGGAGGATAGGGGTGATGTGGTCGGAGCGTGGGGTGGAGGTGAGCAAGCGGGCAGCTGAGTTTTGGACATATTGAAGTTTTTTTAGTGTGAATGCAGGATGCTGCTGCAGTAATCCAGTCAGGATGTTATGAAGGCATGGATCAGAGTTTCAGCAGCGGTCGATGAGAGGGAGGGTCTGATGCGGGCGATGTTCTTTTAATGGAAGAAAGTGTTTTCCGTGTAATCTAATAAAACGCAGGGATGGAGCGATATGGTGCGTTCAAAGACCAGATGAAAACAATGTTTATATGCATGTTTACAAACCATAGCCTGTCCTTGGTACTAACCCTGAAGACACAGCTTTATCTATGAGATTCTTTTATTTTGAGTGTTAAAGGAGCAGCTTTAATGTTAACTCAGCCTAGCTTCAATCAAACCAATCTCCATTCAGAAAAACACACTTTAAAAGAAGCAGAACTAATAAAAGAGAGGAAGTTAAAGCACTTTGAGCGGCACCTGGTGAAGTGCTTTACAAATACAGCTTTATTCTTGTATCTGTAGGAGCCACATGTAAAGCATTGTCTGTATTTGTAACATCACATCTTTTGAGTCACTATAGGAGGTGGGCGTGTCGTTGGATTTGTGTGGTGACGTTTGCGGTTATATCTGCGCACTTGGTCATAGATGGAGGGGGAGTGAGCAGGGGAAGGACCATTTTTGTTGACCGCATGCACAATCACATACTGCAGGGGTTTCCAAACTGTGGGGCGCGACCGGTACTGCAGGGGGGGCGCGGGAAGAAATTGTAAACAAACACTGCTCGGAAATATCTCATTGGCCAGAGCTGTGGGCATACTGCTGCCTTTTGCAACATCCTGTTTGTGTGAGATGCTGCCATCAAAACGAAATACAGATCAAAGCTGAACATTGAGAATGAACTGAGAGTGGCAGTCTCAAAACAAAATACATTTGAATTCAAACATCTACTACTCAGGGAAGAAGGCCTAGTGGTTTGAATTAGGCCAAATGAATTCACAGTATCTATTACAAGCACTAGTCCATGTGTAATCCATAATAAAATATAAAAGGATAGTTGGATCTTTGTATCTTCTTATTATTAGCAGAGAAAATGTTATGTTTTTACAGCAATATACAATTAATCCTACCAATATAGATGGGAACCGGGTTGGGGGGGCCCGACTGAAAACGTTTGGGAACCACTGACATACTAAATATGGACTAGAAACTACTTCCTGTTTCGTTTGCAAATAAAAGATCTAGCGCATACAAGTGGAAAGACTTTTCTTGCACGTCAGACAATGTTGTTCTCTTGTTTAGTCCCTCGCGGCACTAATATTGGATTACTACAGCCGCAATAATATCCTTTTACCTACTTCTGTTGGTGTCAGCCGGTTCCCATAATGCACCTGTCCTCCGTTGTCCTGGCTGTAGTTGATCTGCATCAGAACCTGAGGTAGAAAGAGGGCGTTTGGGAAGAGATCTCTGAAGACGCCGTAGTGCTCGGCGAGTCTCTGGATGTGAAACGGACCGGAGCTCTTCCCCCACTCGTCCTGAACTCGATCCAGAGACACTTTCACTGAGGGGACGGAGAGAGAGAGCAGGTGAAAGGACAATACAAATGTCCTTCACAGAAACATCTTTGTGTCTCTCTGAGTCTGGTGGTTGTACTCCGTTTTTCATTTCCACCTAATTATTAATAAAAATGTTTTTATCTGAGAGCTTACGCGTCCTCAGACGAGACGCCCTCTCCAGCTCAGCGTTCTTCTTGTTCTCCTTCACCATCTGCGTCCTCTCCTTCACTTCCTTCAGTCGACTCGGGCGTAGATACGGCAGCCCGATGTCCACTTTCTCTGCATCTGAAACACAGAAGAACAGCAGGGATGTCAGAGAGAATCAAATCAAACGTTATTTGTATAATAATAATAATACAGCTTTATTTATTTATTATATTTAAGCTCAAAGTGCTTTACAAAATGGCGACACATCACAAGTTAAAAATAAGCAACAAGAAATTCCCTTCAGATTATTTGTTAAGAACTTTAAAAGGTAGACGCAGCAAAATATAACATGTCATCAGGTTAAGAGACACAAGGAGGTAAAAGGTATGATAATACAAATAAAATATAATAATGATTTCTCCCCGAGAGAGAAGACACAAGACAACTGGATCAATACACATGACAATTAAAGCCTTGCATGTTGAATCACTTCTCACCGTGCTCTGGATCCTGTTTCTCCACGTAGCTCCGGTATGTTTTCCACCAGGCCGGTTTGTTCCTCGCCTCCTCGGCTTTCCTCAGGTACCGGGTGTAGCTGCGGTATTTCTCTAGAGACTCCAGATCTGTGGTGTCCAGATCCTCGTTGGGCATCGGACCGAGAGGAGGGACGAGCCGGCGGAGGAACGCTGCGAGGGAGACATCAGGCAGATAGTTAGAAACACTTTATTAGAGGTGGAAGGAGTATTCAGAGCTTGTACTTGAGTAAAAGTAGAAGTACTCAGATCTTGTACTTGAGTAAAAGTAGAAGTACTCAGATCTTGTACTTAAGTAAAAGTAGAAGTACTCTGATCTTGTACTTGAGTAAAAGTAGAAGTACTCTGATCTTGTACTTGAGTAAAAGTAGAAGTACTCTGATCTTGTACTTGAGTAAAAGTAGAAGTACTCAGCTCTTGTACTTGAGTAAAAGTAGAAGTACTCAGAGCTTGTACTTGAGTAAAAGTAGAAGTACTCAGATCTTGTACTTGAGTAAAAGTAGAATTACTGAGTAAAAGTAGAAGTACTCAGATCTTGTACTTGAGTAAAAGTAGAAGTACTCTGATCTTGTACTTGAGTAAAAGTAGAAGTACTCTGATCTTGTACTTGAGTAAAAGTAGAAGTACTCAGATCTTGTACTTGAGTAAAATGTATGTATTGATAACTTTGGATATAGGTAATCCACTGTGACAAAAAGTTAAAATATGTACGATCATTCAAAATAAGGTTTGCCAATGTGTTAGCAAGACACATTATTACGTAGAGAAACCAAGAAATAGACAATTATTGTTCTGAT
Organism: Notothenia coriiceps; assembly: GCF_000735185.1. Taxonomy (NCBI): domain Eukaryota; kingdom Metazoa; phylum Chordata; class Actinopteri; order Perciformes; family Nototheniidae; genus Notothenia; species Notothenia coriiceps. Next base: position 3,402 of record NW_011355595.1, read on the forward strand.
TTTAATTGTGTAATTATATTAATACTGATTTTAAAAGCTTTTGGAGAAGCCATTCGTGGTGGACAGAGACGAAAGAGCCTCAAACCTAGCCAAGTCTTAATGAAGTCAGATATTGGTGTCACCCACTCTGTATTGAGCGAGGCCTCACGTCTCCAACCAGACATGAAATTAAATCAGAAAGTGTCACCGTGGTCCTGATGAACATGTCATAATGTCAGTGTTACCAGTGCTGCGACATGATTATCACTCGTCATGCTGAATGCTAAAGTGTTAGCACCAAAGTTTACTCAACATACAGAACAAGGAACATCCAGCAAGTACACTGAAAACAGGAAGTGGACGAACCGCTAAAATAAAACCTTTGTGTTTTTCTTTGTAACTTGTTACTAAACTTGACGTATTTTCTGAATAAAGTCTGTTTGTGTCAGCGGGGACTGACAGAGTGCAAATCTGGATTTACACACAGACAGAAGTCACATGAATACATTAACACTGCCGACATGCACTGTGTCACCCTGCCCGACCGTGTGTGTGTGTGTGTGTGTGTGTGTGTGTGTGTGTGTGTGTGTGTGTGTGTGTGTGTGTGTGTGTGTGTGTGTGTGTGTGTGTGTGT
>NW_011355596.1:0-6953 GCF_000735185.1 Notothenia coriiceps
ATGATGGTTAGTCATTTTGTCCGACTTGCTCTGGAGGCTCGCTCACATGAGACGTTGAAATCTCGCGGGACAAAGACGCCCGCAGACTTGAGAGCGAGGCGTGGCGGCGCAGTTCCTCTCCACGGACTGCGGAAGCGAAACGTTTAATGGGAAACGACTCGCTGGTATCTCGAGCTGAGCGCTCATTGGTGGTTTTTACCACGTGCTGCTGATGAAACTCTCCAATTGGCTCGGCAAAAGTTTGTTGTTGTTTTCTGTCAGTTTTACGTCGCCACTTCCATTCACATTTTTCATCATTGTTCCACAATGTTTATCATCATGAAATTAATATCTATATATGTTATACTATACTTGCACTGCTTACCGTTTTTATACTTTATATATCTTAGCATATTCATACACACTGTTCATACTGCTCACAGGCTGCTGTGTATATCTAGTGTATTCATACCCCTCACTGTTTATTCATCATTCACTTCATTCTATCTTTTATTCTGTAGATTGTGTACACTTTTCACTTTACTGCTTGTTGCACTCCTGGTTAGAAGCTAAACTGCATTTCGTTGTCTCAGTACCTGTAATCTGTGCAATAACAATATAGTTGAATTTAATCTTGAGCAGGAACAAATGTATTTACTTAGTATATCTGACATTAACAATTAAACACATGTGTGCATTCTTTATAAATGCAAACCGAGTCAAGCCGACTCCGGAGGTGGCGGTATGCACCTTAAAGTTGTTTGCAATCCGCCAAAAAACCAAGAGAAGAAGAAGAAGAAGGCGAAGCAGCAGCAGAAGAAGTAGAAGCCGACTCGGAGCTGTCCGACTTCAGGCGAGCTTTTTGAGACCTCCCCCGGCTGCGATTGGCTATTCTCGTCTACTTTCGAGGCGAGCCGCAACGCGTCTCAAACAAGCCTAATGTCTGGCGGGCCGGATGTGGCCCGCGGGCCGCCAGTTGGTGGTCACTGGTGTAGGATATAGTCGGAATTGTTGTAAAAATATCCCAAAAAATACATTGTATGTAGTGTGTGTTGCAGAGATATCTTCTGCAATGTGCTGCTAGCAGCTAGCCCTCACCTGTCCTGTCCTATGTGTTCCCCAACGAGCCGCAGTACGTCCATTTAGCATCAAGACTGGTTTCAGTCCAACATGAGAGGACCAAGGTGTAGAGCTGCACTAAAGGTTTGTCAGTCACGTTAAAGGTAGGGGGTTAGTGTACGTTTATTATATGGTGTGTGCATTAGATAGAAGCCCACGTTCAGAAACACAAAAACGAAAAATGGTATTGTGCTGTCTGCCCCCACTCCCCACTGGATTTGCACATTTTTTGTTGCTGTTGTTGCACAGGTTTTATCTGTCTAATATGAAATATAGGCTGACAAAACACATAAAGATAGCAGTATTATTTGAAACGACACTCAGCAGTTTTGTCAAACATTCTTATTGTTGCACATTTGTTAGGCAGCTTGTTAGATTTTCTTATTTTTTCTAATAACAGATGACTACTCCTTAGATTGCCTGGACCCAGTACAGGTGAAATGCTTACTGTATGGGCGACTGTGGCGGTCGTCTTTCAACCAGAAGATTATTGGTTCGATCCCAGCCCGTGTAGTCGTCATGTCGATGTATCCTTGGGCAAGATACTGAACCCTGAGTTGCTCCTGATGGCCAACAGTGTGTGAATGCTAGCTTCCTAGAACAAGTGGCATTGCTCTGCATGAATGAGGTGTGAAAGGGTGAATGATGACATGTAGTATGTAAAGTGCTATGAGGGGTCGTAAAGACTGGATAAAGGAAAGTACACTCCATTTACCATTTATGTTTTGGGATTCTATCCATTACATATTACAAAATGAAACAGTAATTATTTGTTTGGTTCACTTAAAAAACGAGTCATGAATAAGCTTAAATGATCATGTTGGATTAAGATCCTGATAACGTTCTTCAAACATTTCCATACTGAATTATTCACCACACTTCACCTGCTAAGATTAACATTGAATTATGGACGTCTTGATATTAATAGCCACAACATTGTGTTTACATGCAGTGTTAGCTCAGCGAGAGTCACATAAGTAAAGAGGGGAGTAAATATATCATGCCATGCTGATAACCTAACAGCAGGTTATTTGTGAAACCAGAAAAGGCTTTTTATAAGGTTGTGTTTTGCTCTTCCTGTGACATTTTTATTTCCCCCTCACGCTCGCTCGAGATGAACACCTCTCTTTTGTTGGTTTTATTGTATCGATATGAGCAATGCTCCCTGATCCAGGACACAGACTCCAGAGTCAATTCCAAATCAACTTTTAAACCAGTTACACACAGGCATAACAACAGAATTCAAAACCCAGCTCTGTCCTCATCTAATATTTGTGTGTAATGGCCTCTTTAGAAGGGAGGCTTCTGAGTGACTTTTCAAAGCTTGATAAAGTAGAGCAGCTTTTTATGTTGAATCTTTGAAATCCTTTTTCTCTCTGTCTTCCGTTTCTAAATTATGCATATGATTGTAAGTATGTCCTTTTTAGCAGATTGAATCCTCCTTTTGGAAGTGTGAGCGCAGCCAGTTTGATGGCTTCCCTCAGGATGTCCTCAGGCCGTTCTCACACTGAGCCAGATGTTCAGGCACTACTTTCACTTTTGGAGTTTTGGTTCACAGAGTTGTTAATGAGCACTTCTGCAGTGATACTGAACTGTAAATGTAAAAGGCATATTTGTTGTTTTGTCGTTTGTTGATGTTTGCACTAGTCTTAAACAGTCGTAGAAGTGATATGGTTAATATGGCAGGGATCATTTGAAATCTTCAAAATATGTTTGCAGGCCACCTACAGGAACCTCATTTGACTATGGGGCACTTAGCAGTTGGTTCCTGCATGAAGGCAACAGCATTGACACATTCAGCCAGTTGTAATAGTACATTTCAAAAATACATGGAAGAACATCTTAATTTTAGTTTTAAAACCGTAATACCATCAACATTTGCTATAGTAAGTACAATTCATTGCTCATGGTTGTTAGTAAAATTGGGAAAACATATTTTTGACTTTTTTCTTTATGAATTGGTTAAATAGAACTTTCACGCTCAACTTGAAATGCCTCAATTTGATCGACCAACAGTCCAGAACACAAAAGAGATTCAGTTTACACAAAAAGACAGTGAAAAGCAGCACTGCAACTAGAGAATATTTGGAGGTTTAGAATTGTTGTAGCAACAAAACACAATAACCCATATGTGTTCATTCCCTGCAGCTTCTATGATCCTTTGAGGAAAGCCTTCAACATAGTATAACGTGTGATATGTGCCACCAGTAGCACAGCCTTCTGGATTTTGAGACTGTGGGAATTCCCAACACTGCCACATTCTCTTATAAACCAAAACTCTATAGGATCTAACGTTGCTGTAGCAAGTCAAAGACGGTATGATTTTCCCTAATGAAACCACACCGGTGACCCTGATGCCCTGAGGCCAAACACTGAATTTGTCTCATATTTTCAAAACGTAAAGAAAACTATTGGTCATTTTTATGTTGATGTCCAATCATAGTTGATGCTAAATATACTCAATTGAAGGAACAAATCTGCTGAAGTGACTTCTCCAAGTTTAAATGTTTGTTTACTTCACAAATACAGTATGAAGAAAAGTCAACGTTGTAGAATAATAGATGAGACCAGCAGCCAACAAAGATAATCATATTGCTCGTATAACTTTACAGGGAAATCCCAAAGATTCTTGGGAAAATAACTGATGATTGTGACAACTTCAAAGAAAAAATGATGGCAAGAGTCGGTGCTTTGTAAATATTAGGCAGACTCTCTGTTGGGTTTATGACAATGTAACTTACTTTGCAGCCTAGCTACTGTCTCTGCTCTTCTGTTGAATTACCCCAGCAGGAGCAAAGTAAACACGAGGATTAACCTTCAGCGCTGCATCTGACACAGCTTTTAAATCTCACATAGAACGTAATATCATCTCAAAACGTCAAGAGATCCCCCCAGTTGTCTCAGCAGCTTTCCACCTTATCGGTTCATGTTTGTAGAAAACGTCTTCTTTGTAATTTGTTCTCATTTTCCCATAATGCTTCCCTGCTTGAGTGCATAAGATGTTCCCCTCACAGTGACAGTAACCAGGCCTGTGCAGCCTTTTATGAGATCTCTCCATCACTAATGCCATGCGGAACATTGTTGATTCCTCAGGAAGTTGTCTGGGGCTTGTAAAAGCTGACCTTCTTTTTATTTATTTTAAAGAGAAGTTGCGCACATTCAGACGTTTCTTACCACCACCTCTGCTCACTGTTAGTGAGCTGCTTCACTGAAAATGTGTAAAGCTTTCTTCTACACTTCTTTATCTTTTTAAGGAGGATGTATCATTAGTTTCACTTTCAGTGGCCCAAATGCAGCTGTTATTGGTTATCTGACCCTTTGTAGCTATATCCTAGTTGTCCGAAATCAAATCTATATATGATGTGTTTTATTCATTATCACTCATTTAACATTTTGTGTGAAAGATGCACAGCGCTAGAAAGTTTGGAAAGATATGCACAAATAAATAAAATGACTGTAATGTGTCTCACACTGCGCTATCGTGACGTCTGTTATTGTGTAAGTAGATAGAAAAATGATCTAATCTAGTTGAAGCTACAACCATAAACGTTGCCCTAAATTGAGAATAGGCACCAATTTATCTAGCAATTTTACTACAGCCATTTAGACAGCAAAATGTCCACCCAGTATTAATCCATCTTGCTTCTCATGATACATTTTAAACAAAAAATTGTACTGGAACTCCTGGTCAATTCTATGAAAAGAAAAGTTATAAGAGCTTCAGGGAAGGTCAATGACATTTATAAAAACAATTGCTTTAATTTTAAATGAGCTCAAATAAAGTAGCTTATCTTCATTTTATTGTACTAACAAAGTCAATCCCTTTGGGTTTTACTGTCTAAACCAGGGGTGTCAAACTCAAATACACAGTGGGCCAACATGTAAAAATGGGTACAAGTCGAGGGCCGGACTGGTTCAATGTTTATTGCAGAACTTATTGAGATTAACTTATAGCACATATTAAACCTGGAACTAACAAAGCTTAAATTATTGCCTATAAAAACATCATTAAACATTAAATAATCAGTTGCATTAATTTCTTATGGCTCTATCTGCAGCTTTCCCGGAGTCATTTCTTATGATCACATTTTTCCACAGGCCAACAACAGCTTCAAAAAAACTATTTCCCTCAATGAAAAACCAAACATGCCCTTTTGTCGTGAGAGAAAAAGTGCAGAAGGAAACATCCATGGAAACTCAGTGTGCTGCTCTGTGATGCTAGTTCAAGCCAGATACTTGGCATCTCATCTTGGGTGCAAGTTCATCAATGTTTGGGCTCAGGCTCTGAGCTGAGGAAATCCTCAGAGTGGAGTGAAGGTGTGTGTGCAATATACCGGCAGGCCAGATCTAATAGTAATTATCCTGCGGGCCGAAATTAAATCCACCAAGGGCCTGATTTGGCCCCCGGCCTTGAGTTTGACACATGTGCTCTAAAAACAATACATTTAAAACGTCACCTTGGACCTTAAGGAAATTGGATTGACATTTTAGAGACTAACCAATCAATCAATGATGAATATAATCGTAAATTACCGCTCTAATCTTGGGTGGGCACTTTCACAGTGATTGTAAAAGTAGCAGATATGAAGAGCTCCTTATCTCCATGAGTTATCTCCCTCTGTAAGAAGTTAGGAAATTATTCCAGGTTATTTTTTTTTACGTAACAGACATTTTATCATAGGAGAAAGATTAACAGTACCAGTCTATCAGTTGTAATTTAATTATGTTGACTATGTACAGTATGCGCTGTAGCCCCATAGAACAGTAGAGATACTTGAAGCAACTTTTAATTTTCTAATGGAGGCGATCGAGTGTGAGAAAAGTTGGGGTGGATCCAAAGTAGACACAGCAGCTCCTCACTGTGGATAGTTAGTCATAATTAGTTTGTCTGTGTGGCATTTGAAACAGGCACTCCCTTCCTCTCAGTGGTGGTTTGGAGTGTTTCCCTGTTATTCTGTCACACATATTTTATATACAGACTAGGCATGGGCGGTATCATTTTTTTCATACCGTCATACCTTGCTGACATCATACCGTGGTATACGGTATATGACGGTATCAGTCCCAATTTAAGGGGTAATTTCTCCCAAAAAAATGTTTTTACTCACTATATCAACAGCCCCACCAAAAATATTTTCCACCAGCCGCCACTGACGGTATGACTTGGGTCGACTTGAGTGAGGTGGCGTTCGGCGGCAAATAGATGTTTCGAACGGTATATTATATGTTCGGTGTAAAATGCAGCCCGAGCCGGTAGACGCTCGCGAAGTGCCGCGACGTGCGCGCAAGTGCAAAACAAGGGCTGCATACATGACACATTGTGCAAATGGCACATTTTGAGATCGGATACAGGACGCGTTTGTAGATGTTCGACGTTGTTTCCATAGTGAGCTAAGTTAACAATATATCATCATACATAAACATTTTCCAGGAGTAAATACTTGACTTATTGAATAAAGTTTGCTATATTCACTAACTAGTTTGGCAATATTATTCCGTGCATGTGTTAAAAACCTTATTTCCATTTGATTCATTGGATTACTCGCGTGAATGTTTAGCACGTCAATGCTTTTGTTTTTAAAACCGTCCAACCTCGACTACAAAACCATCAACCAGTTGCATAGGATTAAAAAATGTCAACACTCACTCACCCCGTCTTAAACATTCCCAAAGAAGTGCCTCTGTCTCTCGTTGTGCTGGATGAAGTCACTGGCGAAGTCATTGGGAGTAAACCCAAAATAGTCCCAAACAGGCGCAGAGGCATTTTTCTTTTTACTAGTTCTCCGAGTTCGGGGCCGGCAAATGCTGCCGCCATCTTGCTCAGCTCAGCTCTGTGCTGAGCTCTGAGAGACGGG
>NW_011355597.1:0-3443 GCF_000735185.1 Notothenia coriiceps
AACGAGCTGCTAAACAGCGCCAAGCTTACAGCGTAGTAGAGCACACTAGAGCTTTATGGACGCTGTAATTAATTCCAAACTTAAAATAATCGTTAGATTAGTCGACTAATCGAAAAAATAATCGACCGATTAGTCGACTACCAAAAATAATCGTTAGTTGCAGCCCTAATTTGGTGGTGTTCCTTCCCTTTTGGTTATACATCTCTAGCAGCTTGGGAATTAAGTTTAAATAACACGCCACTTCTTTGCACACTAGTGTTATGTATTTAGTGTCCTTTGATCCTTTGTTTTGCAGTAATAGGTCTGGCTATTACATTACATGTCACTTGTTAGACCCTTTTATCCAAAGTGACTTCAGTACTGTGGACAATCCCCACAGAAGCACTTTGGGGTGAACGACATGCTGACTGCAGTGGGACTCAAACTTATGAAGCTACCCCCTGATTCGAAGTCCAACACTCTATCCCCTGAGCCACAGCCGGCTATTATCTAATATCAGCGAACTGTTTTAAATACAAAAAACATGTTGAAGCTTTCTTAAGAACACTTTATCTTATCTCTTCATGACAAAGGAAAAGAGCTGTGTGAATACATTAAAACGTACAGAACTTTGATAATGCATGATTTTGAACAAACAGCAATGATTGGCTTGTCAATAAAGCAACATTATGGTGAGGGTAAGATCTGAAGAGTTGCTTCCATTGCATCTCACACGGACTCATGAACAACGTAGCAGCAGATAATCTATCTAAGTTTTGCAATAACAAATACGACCTTGATCTTAACCCTGAAACACAGCTGCCCTACGGCTTCTCAAACTGATCGCAGAGATTGGCCTGAGCTCCTGGAAGTCAATACTCATCAGGTATGAAGACTCATGGTATGTTTGTGCAGAGAACTCACATATCGTCAGAAGAGCGCTGACAGAGTGTGGCTTTAATTACACACCGATAACTGGCTGTGACGTAAACTCCCTCCCACCCATGCTCACCCTGTTTCTCATGCCCTCTATCTAACAACTGAAGACCCATCTTTTCACATTGGCTTTTGTTTATAATTGAGATGTGTGTGATGTGTTCTGTTCTTATATTTGTTCCTTTCGGGACTCTACGTGTGTTTTGTTTTTAGGTTAACATTACATTTCTGCCTCATGTTGTTATTGTATTGTGAATGGTGCTATACTAAATAAACGTATTTATTATTATATGTTTCTCCTTGCTGCATGTGGCCAACGCTCGCCCGTGAACTGTGACCCCTCCTCCCCTCCAATGAGAGCCGTGATCAGTTCAGTCAGCCGATATTTGATTTATTGACCCCTCAGAAGCCATCAACTGCGTTCTGTATCCACCTCAAAGCTGGGGGTCAACTCCATCGTCTGGGGGGGAGATTGGGCTTATCAGGGGTCACATTGGGCGTCTGATGGTGCTGATGGAGGGGGTGTGATGCTGCGAGGCTATCTCCTACAGAGGGTTAACTCATATCAACGGTTTTTAACTAGCTTGAGCTTCAACCTCAGGATCCATGTATTTCTGATTCTCCAGAATGGAAGGAGTCATCACATACAGAGCATCAACTAGTTCCTGAACAGTGTCCTTCACATGCTGATATTCAAGAGAGGGAGTTCACAGTCACAAGATGGAGGAATACCGGGTCTAGTAGGTAATCATACATCCTGTCATGTACAAAATAATAAGTTTTTCTCTAAATCGGAAAATTCTGACTTTTTTTTTTAACTCTGACTTTTTCAAAAAAATCTGACTTTTGCTAAAAAAATCTGACTTTTACAAAAAAAAATTACTTTTGCTCAACATTTAAAAATTCTGACTTTTTCTCAAAATTTTGACTTTTTCTCAAAATTAGGGCTTTTTCTTAAAATGTTGACTTTTTCATAAAATTCTGGAATTTCTTTTTCGAAATTCTGACTTTTTTTTAAAAATTCTGACTTTTTCACGAAATTATGTCTTTTTCTTAAAATTCTGACTTTTACTCAAAACTCTGACTTTTACTCAAAATTCTGAATTTTGAGTAAAATTCTGGCTTTTTCTCAAAATGCTGGATTTTTTTTTCAAAATTCTGACTTTTTCTTAAAATTCTGACTTTTCCCCAAAATTCTGACTTTTTTTTCGAAATTCTGACTTTTTCTCAATTTTTTTAATTTCTGACTATTACTCAAAATTCAGAATTTTTCACAAAATTCTGGCATTTTTTTCAAAATTCTGGCTTTTACTCAAAATCTCTAAATTCTGACTTTTTCCCAAAATCTCAAAAATGTTAATAATCCCTCGTCAACGGCTTGAGCTTCAATCTCAGGATCCATGTATTTCTGATTCTCCAGAATGGAAGTAGTCATCACATACAGAGCATCAACTAGTTCCTGAACAGTGTCCTTCACATGCTGATATCCAAGAGAGGGAGTTCCACAGTCACAAGATGGAGGAATAGAAAGCAGTATTCAATGTTTACTTCAGATTAGCTCCACGTCAGAAATGATCATGCTTGTCATATGTCTCTCTCCATAGAGGCTGAATCATCATGTTAATCACATAGCTATCATATGCCTCAAACAGTCCTGATGCTCTTCTAGGTAATCACACATCCTGTCATGTTCACAGCTACAGTTGGGATACCTTTGTTATCATGTGGACTCTGATATTGGAAGAGGACATTCAGGATTTTCCCAACAAACTGATACAGGCTATCGCTGCAATATGACACACTTGATTACACTGCTCTTAGCATGCACACAAGTCAAATAAAAAAGCCAAACGGCAGGCAGATGCTCGGATGGATAAACATGGATTGACTCCGGAGGAATTTATTCGGGGCATCATTTCACAAACAACCTTGGACGCCTTAAATGAAATTGTAAATCCATGGTAATCTGTGTGTCATGCAGAGCAGTTGACATGTCAGGGCAGTGGAGATCACCTTGGAATGGATGGATTTCTAACAACTAAGCGTGTTATTTTCAATCTTATAAAACAGTGGCACAGAACTCCATTTCTGTCTTTAGGCTTTGCGGTGGTCCATGAGCGTTTAGGGTGTCCTTGTTTTTAATTGCTGACGGTAAATCTGAAAGACAATTTAAAAAGAATAACCATGCTTTTTTCTTTTTGAAACATAATCTCTGCTATAGAAATCTTTGACCAACGATGTGGGATTACGATACCATTTCTCCTATGTTTCTACAGCCCCCCCTCAACACTTTAATGTGAAGGGCTTTTTTTCCTACATGCTTCTGTGTTGACTTCCTTTGTCGTGCAGCACAATGAGAGCATGGCGGTTCCTTAGCTTGTCATGTATAGTCCGAGGGGAGTTGGTTCGTTCAGTCGTTTCTGCTTCTACATTTCATTAAACGTCCCCTTTTATACTGTTTGTCATCAATATATTACAGGTCTCAGATACAGAGCCTGTCTCTGATTGGCTGAAACACCAAACAGATC